>NW_026556973.1:0-29376 GCF_029017545.1 Prosopis cineraria | reverse complement strand
TTAAGTGATTACTTGACTGTTATTTAAACTATCAAGTGGTCTCTAAAATATTTGACAATTTTTAACTGTCAAATAAATATATGATGCCCCATTACTTGACGATTAAAAACCGTCAAAGATTTTTTAAAATAACCGTCAAGTAAGGAAGTATTTTGTAGTATGGTTAGAGTGGCTTCCTAGAGTGCAAGACCACCTAAGAGGGTGTTACTATCAAAGGAAGACTGCAGTGATACCTCGTGTCCATTACGATGATGCATGAGTGTGGCGTGGAAAGAGCCTTGTGTATTTCTAAACCTTTGAAAAGTTAGAATCATAGCCCCACTATTCCTATCATTTTCCCAACAATCTTGGCTTTTCCTTATGCTGTTCGTAAACCCAAACTTTCCAAGCTATTCATCATAATTTCATAAATAAGTCATATTATAATATAATTCATGATTTGTAATTTTCATATGCTAATTTTTGGTGATAGTATTGTATAGCAATTTAATTTACTCTTTAAACATTTGCTCAATTATTGATTTAGCTCCTTTAGTTTTTTGATTTAAAGAAATATAGGGATGAGTTTTTAAGAAATATAATTCAAGATTGTATTTTCATATGCTAATTTTTGGTGATAGTATTGTATAGCATTTAATTTACTCTTAATAAACATTTGCTCAATTATTGATTTAGCTCCTTTAGTTTTTTGATTTAAAGAAATATAGTAATGTTATGTCATGAGATATATGATTAGGTGCTCCAAATAACTTATATTAGAATCCTTAGTTTATTATACATTTTGTCTGCTGGTGGAAGGAGCCGAGCTCCTGATTAATATAATGTTTAAGGAAAATTTTGGTGATACAGAATTTTTGAGAGATCTTATTTACAAAGAGGTTCTATCAAAATTTTACAAAACGTTGAAATAATTATTATAATGATTAGTATCAATAGTATTAAAATGTTAGTGAATAACGAGTACATTTTAATTAAATAAAATAAACCTTGACTTATGGCTTACGATATATATGATGTGGTTCACATCCTATGCCGGTCACCCCTTATTTTGGGGCGTGATAGAACACAAGACCAAAATTTTATTGATCTTTTTCTGAAAACTTAATTTGAATCATTTTCTATAATTTTTGAGATTTTTTATGGTCAATTAATGGTTAAGTTTAATTTTTGTTAACGGCAGGGGTTTAAAGGTCCAATCCTGAATCATTTAAAATAAGGGTCAAATTACATAAAACAATCATTTTTAGGGAAAACTATATATACATATACATCCACATATACATACACATATACATATGTGCTTTATCTGATTTTCTCTTTTGTGAATATAGACTAGCTACTAGCTAGCTCATGAGTTTAGACTTGGAATGAATCCATTAGAACCTTACAAGCTCATGCGCATTGGTACTATATTGATCTATTTTTATTTTCTTCTCTACTATTTCTTTTTCTATACTATGTGTTGAAGACAAAGGGCTTTGCCAAATTTAGGGCTGTCTGTTAAATACTCCTTCATATTTAGTAGTGCAATTACATACATACATACATACATATAAAAATATAGCCTTTAATATCATTCTTTGTCAAGTTATTATGAACTATTCCTATTTGGTTTCCCATTGGTTCAATTGGAAGATAATATTTAGGATACGTATCAACTTTTATTTATTTATTATTTAATTATATAAAGAGTTAATAAGAAAATTAACAATTAAATGCTTTTAGAAGTATAATTTTATGCGGGGAGGTTTTTTCTTTTGGTGATTAAAAGTAAAAGAATCATTTTATAATTTTTTGGTATTTTATATATCTGATAAAAATTATATCTATCCCATATAATATGCCAAATGAACATATTATATTTAAACTAGCTAGTTATTCCAATATGAACAGAAAAGCAGAAACGCACCCAAATTTGATATACTTACCCAAATAAACCACAAAGAAAGGCTTGAAACAGTGTCTTCCAAGTCATCTTTGGTCTCTTGTTCCTGAAATTGGTTTACCTTTCATCATTATTTAATGAAAAACAAGGCACAAATAAATATTCATTGAAACTATTGTCAGATATAAGACGAAACTGACCATTCCAGAACAAGAGCAAGGGGAGCCATGAAAACGGCGGTGAAGAGAAAGCGATAGGCAACCAAAACTCTTAGGTTCGTGCCGTCATTGACGGCGAGCTTGTAGAGCACATTAACAGCCGCGAACGCTATCTGAACCATCACCATTAACAACATCGGCTTCAATCCTACCGCCACATTACAGACATCTGCTGTCGTCGTCGTCGTCGTCATCGTCACAACCACCGGCGCTACTGCTTGCGAGAAGAATTGGTTAGGGGGAGAGGGAGAGAGAATGAAGAATGGATATTGATTGTTGTGTGTGATAAGCGTGAGGGGGAAGGTTAAGAGAGAATGTACGCGCCTTGTGTGTCACAATGATGCGTCGCAAATTGGAAACCGATGCGTCGCAAAATGGAAACAGGACGGGAAAGGGTAGTCTGGGGCAACACCAGTGAAAATACAATATAGTCCCTACTAAACTATTGATAAAGACATTACTAGCCTGTATCAGTATCAGTAAAGTATCAGATAAGAGTGAAGGTGAAGGTTAAGAGGTCATTCACGAAGAAAATGAGGAGCCCAAGCGGATCTATCTTCGGCGCTTATCACCTTGCTCATCAGGGTACAATTTAGACCATTTAGATTTTTAACCTCGATGAGCCAAATTTAAAGAATTAATTTAATAATTTTATTTTATATTTTTTAAAATAAAAATTTATAAAAGTTATAAGAAAGTTTTAATAATTTTTCATGACTAATCTGATCTATATTAAATTTGAAAGGCCCAGTTTAATATTAAAATTTTTATTTTTTTATATATTGACTGACAGATGTCTTTTTTATAATCCAAATTTAGAATTTTTATTTTTTTTTTATTTTTTAAAAATATTTTTAAAACATTTCTAGTTAAAAGATCATATATTTTATTTATCAAAATAAAAAATAAAAACTTTCAATATGGACCTTGCAGATAAAAATTTAATATATTAAAATTTTCAAAATATATGTAAATAGTCAATTTATAAAAATTATAATATTACATTAGACCACCCAAATTAGATAAGTACTATTTAAATTGATGATGAACAAATTTATCAACAAAATTTATAAATTTTTATTTTAGTAAATATAAAATTAAAATTAAAAAAAATAATTTCGATTATCCTAATTTTTTGTGGTTGACGTTGCTGACCACCGAAGATGGACTGAACTTAAGACAAATGTACAATTTCCTAAGAAGAAAGGAGGAAGGGAAGCGACGCCATCGTTTCCGTATGCGAACGTGGAAAGTGAAAACGGCTCACGTGACTGTTTGACACGTGCGAGTGGATCCCCTTCATCCACTCACACTATTAGCCCGTTGTCTCTCGCATCACCCCGATTTTTTGTCACCCGCCAATTTTGAATATTAAAATATGAAAATCTTAAAGGTGTAATTCCCAGGATTGAAAAAACTGGGATTACCAGCAGGATTCTCGTTGTCATACTCAAAGGATTATCTGTAAAATAAAAATTCAGCTTTTTTAAAGATACTGCAGTTAAAAATTTGCCGGTTCTTTAAATTAAAGTTCAAATCGTAGTCATTTGGCCAAGTTCTACAAATGGCTAACAAGTCTCTGAATCAGTTCAAGAGCTAGCAACATGGTTCTAGCGGAGAGGAAAGCAAATAGTTACTATTTCAGTTAAAAAATGTAAAGTATTTTTTGAAGAGTTGGATATTTAAAAATATAAGATATTTTTAATTTTTTAAGGTATTCATTATTTTTTTTAAAGTGTCTCTATTAATAAATGATTTTATATTTATTGTAGTGTGTTTAATAGAGATAAATATAAAAAAATATGATTAATTTAAAAATAAATAATTATTTTATTGAGAGATAAAATTATTTTAAAAATATTTTATATTTTTAATTGAGAAGAGTATCTCTTGCTTGATTTCTCTTTGAGTCACACGAAATGGAAAGCAGCCGCTTCAGAATGGAAGAGAAGGGGTTTGGGAGGAAGAGGGACGAGGGTTTTCAAAACTCTCGAGACTATTGAGGGGAAAGTCTCGTGTTTATGAGTTAATATAGCCTTGGTGTTTGCCCAAAACCACCAAGATGCCATTGAGACAAAAGTGATTTATTTTCTATTTAATATTCCCTCCATTAAAAAATATAAGATATTTTTTTAAAAAAGTTATATGTTAAAATATAAGACATTTTTTATTATTTAAGGTATAATTATTGTTTTTTTTAAAGTGCCTTTATTAATAATGACTTTATATTTATTGTAGAGTATTTAATAAAAAAATATAAAAAATAAAATTAATTTAAAAATAAATAATTATTTTAAAAGAGATGATATTTAATTAAAAATATTTTATATTTGTAAACTAAGAGATATCTGCAAGTAGCCTAAATTTTGAGCTTTTATGTTTGTCAATTTCATAAGCCGTACTCTTGAGATAAATTATTCAAAAAAAAGAATTCAAAAAGGAAATAATTTACTTTAAAAAATTACTTTTTCAGACTGACAATGTCTCAACCAATTTATTAGTATGTATTTATAACTTTAAACCGAAGGGCCAATAATCCAATATAAAAGAGTGTGCATGAAAGGGAAAGTAAATTGATATTTGTGGGCCCACTGAATCTCAACAAGCAGCACCAGCTGCTGATGAAATAGCTATTTTTAAAGTTGCCCATATATATATATATATATATATTCATATGGTGTTTGATATTTATATTATTAATACTTTTTTAATATGTATTTATAAAATATCAAAATATTATTTTTTAAATTTTAAAAATTTTAATTTTTAATTAAATATTTAATACTTTTAAATTGCGAGTTGATACTTTAAAGTTGATACTTCAAAGTTATTTTAAAAAACTAAATTTTATTAAATATTGAGATATTAATCTTTTTATTCCTAATATATTTCTATGATTTGCTTTTAAAGTCAAGATTTTTTTCTTCAAAAAATAAGTTTTAGATATAATCATGAAATATGCGATAATAGTTAATTAAAATAATTAGAATTTGTTTAAGATATTAGAATTATCTATTAGATATATGGAAACAAAGATATTTGTCCATTAGAATTAGGATTTATTTTTTTATTTTATCATTATCTTAGATTGATTTATGTTTAATAAAATAGGATATTATCATCCTATCAGTATCTTTTTAAATTAGATTTAGGACTTAGAATAAGATTCATTGTTTTATTATTATTTTATCATTTTAGAACTCTAAAAAAAGAAATAGAGTTTTCATTTATATTCAGTTTTGAATATTATTAAATAGCATTTTTTAGAGTTTCGGCCTTTTTCCTCTTTCTTTCTCTCTCTTCCCTCTCCTCCTTTCCTATTTTACATCAATTTGGTACTAGACTCTGATCATCATATCAAAATATTTAAAGGGTATTTTTCACTCCATATATTCATGATTTTATATGGGATATTACCATAAATGTCCATGCAGGGAGTGCCAAAATTATTATGGCATCCCACCTCTATATGTTAGGCATTCATAATATCAAAAAGGCTACCATAGGAAAATAATCGAAGAACAACACCAATACTAGTATGCATATGACTAATGGTGCAACTATGAAGCACATCATAAGGTTAAATATACATGATAGATTGCTGAGGATGAAATTTTTAGTACTAAATTTGAAAGGCGAATAGCTGAGGTTAAATGCTACAATGCTGAATCCAAACAAATTGAAACATCAAATTCAAGAAGGTGCACATCTAATTGAAAAGATAAAGAAGATGTTCCAACATATTACAGAGTTGTTGATTTACTAAAACTTGGCTATATTAAAACTCCCATGGAGCATAACCATGAGAGTGGTTTGTCCACCCCAGCACCATTACCACCACAAGCTCTATTAGAAATTCCAGCAAAAATTCCTCTACTTGCTATGCAATTGGCACCTTCCCAATGTGATCAACTAGAACTAGCCTCACCTTAATATAGATTCACCTCATCTACAAGCTGTACCTATCAAGAATGTCCTATCACTTAACAAGAAGCTTCAACAGTATCTTATCTGTTGGACAGGTTTTTCAAAAATTCAAAATAATCATTGTTGTCCTCCACATGATATAATTCGTTGCTACCTCACTTGGTAAAAGGAATTTTCATATCTGTGCACATAGATGAAATTTTATCCTACTCTTCCCTCCCAAACTAATTTGTGCTTTAATTTTAACTCATCAAGAGATGAGCTTTTCAAGTGGGAGAGAAATGATGGAATATGAATAATTGTTTAGTAAGAAAATTAGGGTGCATTTAAGATATTAAGATTATCTATTAGAGATATTTAAATAAGGATATTTATCCATTAGAATTAGGATTTATTATTTTATTTTATCATTACCTTAGATTTATTTATATTTAATAAAATAGGATATTATCATTTTATTAGTATCTTTTTAAATTAGATTTATGATTTAGATTTAGATTCATTATTTTATTATTATTATTTTATCATTTTATAACTCCAAATAGATATAGGGTTTTCATTTGTATTCAACTTTGAATATTATTTAGTAGAATTTTTGAGAGTTTTGGCATTCCCATCTTTCTTTCTCTCTCCTCCTGCTTTCTCTTCTCTCTCTTCCCCATCTCCCCATCTTCTTTTACATCATATAATAAAATGATAAAAATTATATTTTTAAATTATAAAAATGTAGAAATATAATCTTTTGGCATATAACCCCTAAGTAAGAAACTATTAACAGAGACTAGATAATAGGCAATAGGTAGAGATGGAATAAAAATATAATTAATGATTATGTTTTGCTTGGTATTACTATAAAGGGACTATATATGTATGCTAGTTTATATATTTTATAAATTAAAATTATATTTTTAATGTTTTATAGTTTTTTATAAATATATTTGTATGTATTGAAAACATATCATATTTTATAATTTTTAAAATAAAAATATTAATATATCGAATACACATCATAGCCAATATGCATATCAAAATCTATTGTGCTTCATGGGCAACAGCGTTTGATAGTAGGCTAACACAGTTGTTTCAGGTCGTCCATCGCTAGTGAAAAAAGTTTACAAATTTATTTTAAAATTATCATTAATTAAATTGGAATAATTGAGAATCTGAAAAGCAGCCCAACTAGTTTATTTCACATATATTCAACAGCACATGTAAAACATATACAAAATTTTTATATCTAAAAAAACAAAATATAAAATTTGGTTCCAACTACAGTTCAAATACGTCCCATTTGTATCAATCAATAATAAATAGTTCCAATTTCATAGCTAGTACAACATAAGTTACATCACTACTTCTAGATTCTCTAAACAGCCTAAAGCATCCATAATTAGCTCAATCCCACCCTTGCTCAATTTTAGTTTAGCCTCTAGTTCGCAAAAATCATTCTAATTCTAGGTGTTCAAGTGAAAATCAACACTAAACGTACTGGTAGAGGCAATGTGTAAATTCCAAATCTCAATTTCCATGCTTCGTTAACTCTAATTAGCCTATCCCAATTACCCATTGATCTCAAATGAATGATTAGCTCCCAAATCCCCAACTCTAAGGAACTATTGGTTTGGATAATCACAAGTTCAATCGTTTAATTTTTAAAAAAAAATTTGAGAATCTAATTATCAGTAGTTTAGTTTTTAGGACTCATAACAAATCCATCTTAATGTTACCTGTTATCTTCAAAATAAATAAATAATAAGAATCTACCTGCATTCATCGTATATGATATGATAGAATAATAAGAAGCCAACTAGACTCGAAACATATTTTAAAATAACTCAAAAAAACTAAACGTATGGAGGGCATGATCTTTGACACATGAGTATAAATAAATCTCGCCGAAAATTAATAATCAACTGATATTAACATAACCAAAGGCTTCTAACAATAAGCAATTGATGGAAACAAAGGAAAGTTGAAACACCAATTCCATAACTTGCAAAGTGGGAGAACCATTAGATCAAGTGGGATTTGGACGGCAGATATAGGGTAGGGAGAGGGGTATGGAGAGAATGCAGGGAGAGGTGTTGGATCCACAAAAGGACAAATCCCTCGGGAGAGAGCAAACCCGGAATTTCAGATAGCACTTCATACTCTTTTTTTTTTTTTTTTATCTTCCTAGCTTACTGACCTTTTAGAAGAACAATTTAATTTAATTTATAAGTTATTAATTAATAAAATTATTTTATTTTAAATTAAAATTTTTAAACTATCCTTAAAAAATAAAAGAGAGATGAAAAATTAATGCTATATGATTTGTTTGCTTTTGACTTTTTATATGAGGGTTGTGTTTGAAATTTCAATTACTTTTATTGTATTGATAATAATAAAATTAATAAAAATAATTTATAAATAGACCTTGAAGAGTGTATAAGCTAACTTTTCAAATATTAATGAGGAAAGAAATACTTCATTATTAAATTAAATAGTTAGCTTTCCAAGCTTTGTCAGAGAAAAAGAAAATTTTAAAAAACTTAAAGTATTCGAGCCGGTCTAACTAAAAACCCTGAAGCCTGAAGGTACTAGGCTGAGCCGAAATTCTTATTTTGATGCTCGGAAGTAGCCTAAATTTCGAACTCTTATGTTTGTCAATTTCATACTCGTACTCTTGTGATAAAAACATTAGTAAAAGTAGCACATCTGGGTATTTCGTCACTTTTTTTTTTTTGGAATCTATCGCACTGTGGTATTACATCCTTTCATTATTTTCATTCCTTTCCACTTTCTCAATGCATATTAAAACGGTAATACACCATATCAACCATCCAAATCGCACTTCCTTGATCCAACGATTCTCCCACTTTGCTGAGGCAAAATATTTATTTAAATAATTTCAAATTTTGAAATGTTAATCATAAAAAAGAATTTAATTTTGAATATATTTTTTTACAAAAATTTAAATTAATATTTACAATTTATTTTTAAAAAATTGAGAATTTAATTATCATTAATTTAATTTATAGGATTAGTACCTGTTATCATCAAAATAAATAAATAATAAGAATCTACCTACATTCATCATATATGATATAATAGAATAATAAGAAGCCAACTAGACTCAGTACATACCTAATAATAACTTGGAAAATTAAACTTATGGAGGCTATGATCTTTGATGCAGGGTTATAAATAAATCTCGCCGAAAATTAATAATCAACTAATATTAGCATAATTGAAGGCTTGTAACAATAAGCAATTGACAGAAACAGAGGAAAGTAGAAACCACCAATTTAAAAATGACTTATAAATAGAATTAGGGGAATAAAGCTAGCCTTATCAAATATCAAAGAGGAAAAAACAATACTTCATTATTAAATTAAATAATTAGCTTTCCAAACTTTTTAGAGAAAAAATAAATTAAAAAAGTTTTAGGTATTCAAAGCCAGTCCAACTATACCTCAACCTTTAACCCAAAGGGCCAATAATCCAATATAAAAGGGAAAATTACACTTAAATCTCAAAAGAATCATTTTATCCCAACAAATTAAAGTTTCAACGAATTTCACAATGCAAAGAAAATCCCTTGGGTCCTTGATCTTTTGATAAAATTTTAAACTTACAAATTTGCAACCTATTTTCTGAAATTTTAAACTCCTTCTACTTCTATTTGCAACTGGGTTTTCTAATTTAATTTAAGAACACAATTTTTTCTATAACAAACACAAAATTTTAACATTGAATTTTATAAGATTATTTAATCACTCCAATAATTTGCAACTTACTTTGTTGGATCTGCAACTTTATCTGCTATGATTTGTAGCTCTATATCCCAATTTTACTTATGAACATAATCTCAATATTTATTTTTCTCATGAGAAATTACTTGTCCAATTCTAAGAATTTGCAATCTACTTTATCTAATGCGCAATTCCTACCTCAGTTTAGAACTTGAGTTCCAAATTTTATTTAGAAATTCATAAATAAAATTTCTTAAATAAATTAATTTTAGATTTTGCGTTCATAAGTAAAATTGAGATATAAAGTTGCAAATCACAATAAATGAAGTTGCAAATACCTATAGATGACAAAAATATGACATTATAAATTCAAGGTTAAAATCTTGCATTTTTAGATAAAATTTAGAACTTGAGCTGAAAACTAAGGTAAATGGAATTACAAATTATAGAGAGTAAGTTGCAAACTCTTGAAATTGAATAAGTAATTTTTCATGAGAAAAATGAATATTGATATTGTGTTTATAAATATGAGAATTGAAGTTAAAAATTCCTAGAGTTGAAGAAATAATCTTATAAAGTTCAATGTTAAAATTTTATGTTTTTTATAAAAAAATTGTGTTCTCAAATTAAATTAGGAAATCAAATTGTGAATTAAAGTAGAAGAGTTGCAAATTTTAGAAAAAAAGGTTGTAAATTTATAAATTTAAAATTTTGTCGAAAGATCAATTAAAGACCAAAAAACTTTCCTTATATTTTGAAATTTATTAGGATTTTATTGGAGTAAAATAGTTCATTTGAGATTTAAGTACTCCTTTCGTTAAAAAATGAAAGACATTTTTAATCAAATTTTACTTCCAATAAAGTAGTTACTTGTCTTCAAACTAACCCTATCTTTTCATATTTATTCCTATTTAATAGAATGTTTCTCCCTAAAATAAATATAAGGTAATTTGTTTAATAGGGATACTTTTAAAAAAAGTAATGATTACGTCTTAAAAAATAAAAACTATCTTATATTTTGAACATTCAATCCTTTAAAAAATGACCCACGTCTCCCATAGATGGGTAAATAGACAAATATGCCCACAAAGTGATCAGCTAAGGTCACCCAGTATCCTAAAATAAGGAAAAGAGCAAAAATATCCATAACATTATATGAATGGGTCTAGAAGTGACTAGACCGTTAATTTTGACCTAACATTATTAACTTCAACCATTAAATGCTAATTGTACATGGCATGTGTTAGCCTTTGCTGATGTGAACTAATAAAGAGATAACAATACTCACGAAGTTGTTAGCTAAGAGAAAAAATACCCATAACATTATCAGAATTGGTGCAAAAGTGACCAATCCATCAAATCTCTTAACTGTTGACTGTTTAGTTGACATCTAAATAAAAGTTAATAATTTTTTCTTGATGTAGACTAAAAATATTTATAGATAAATTTTTATAGATGTTGATTGATCATCATATGAGTACCCATAATTAGTAATTATTCTGCCAAAATTCATATGATATGGTTTCTTTCCATTGCCACATATCTCGTCCCTTCCTTCCTTTCTCTTTACTCATTTTTCTTGTAACATCCTGAATTTCAATGCCAGAAACTAGTTGCTAATCAAGGGTAAATTAGTAATTAATTGATTGATTGATTGTGTTTTGGATGTTGAATTGATGTTTTGTGTTGTTTGGGTGCTGTGTTGGTAGGATTCGAATAGAAAGACAATTTGGGACATAACGCGCAAGCAGAAGTGAGATTGAACTCACTGTGCCACGTGCCGTGGCGGAAGCTGCGTGCGCATCAGCGCATTGCCTAGGGATCACTTAAAGTTGACATGATCAACTTGTGAAATAAGAAGGGAAAAGGCTAGAAATGCATTTGGAGGTGTGCAGACGTTCAGTTCTGTTAGGGTAAGCGATATCAGAAGCTCGAGAGTTTGCTTCGATTAATAACTTGCTGGGTAAGTATTGTGTGATCCCAAACTTCAATTCTACCCTTTTTCATTGAATTTCATCAGTTGACAAATCGAATTGTAAAGTTCTAAGGCATTATAATCTAAAAAAAGGTTAAAATGGATTATCGAATATAAAACTAAGGTTTTTGACTAGTATGAAATTAAATGGTTGAGCTTTGAGAGTTTAAGATCAAGATAGCCTAAAAGTTAGGTTGAAGTTGAGAAATTGGGTAAATGAATGTGTTTGAAGGTTATTAAAATTGTTTGAGTAGCCTATAAGGCTAATGACTACAAATAATGGATAAATGAATTCAAAAGGGTTCAATTGAACTATTTTATATCTTAAAGGATTCGGTTTAGCTGAATCAATGCTTATAAAAAGTGTTGAGAATTGACTAAGGGGCATTGTTATATAGACTGAGCACCTGTGAAGTTGCTCGTGAGAATCTGTGCCCCTAGGAGCTTAGTGAGGTTGGTAACCCCTAGTAGCAAGGGTTAAAGGTAACTGGGTTAACCTTTTTACTTGTTTGTTTGTAAAATTATTTGCAAGTATTTTGATATAACTATGTGCATTATATTGTGAACTAATAGAGTAGCAGCATTGTGAATGTATATGTATGCGAGTGTATAAGTATTGATTGAAATGAATTTGAAGTGGCACATGCATTGACATGTATCGCATCCACGAGATATACCCTAAATTATGGTAGGGAGACATGGCCCTACCGTGAGGAGGTCCAGGAAGTACTGATGATCTAGAGTGTAGAGCTTGACTCTACCAGGATAGACCTAGGAGAAGAATCTTGATGAACTAGAGCGTAGAGCTTGACTCCGCCATGACGGACCTAGGATATTAAATGATCCACGAGGTTACCCTAGACTAAGGTAGGGGGTTGTGGTCCTACTCTATATAAGGTTAGGAAATCCTAATGATCTAGAGCATAGAGTTTAACTCCACTATGATGGACCTAGGAGACCACCCATATGCAAAGAGGATTGCCTGGTCTGAGCAGTGGTATAGTGGATCCTGTTCCTTGTAATTGGAAGTCCTAGTTCGAGCAGAGAGATTACTCTACTAGGGAAAACTAGGAATGCATTACATGAGCATAATGAAATTGATGAGATTGACTTCCTGTATATGCATATGGTATTGCTTTTGTTAACACACATGCTACTTTATCGCTTGTTTATGATTTTATTTATTGACTGGTAATTGGGGTTACCTTTAAGTTACTGGGATGTATGTCTTACTCCGTTACTTTTGAACATAGGTAAAGAGAGCACAAGAAGGCTGGGAAAGGAAGTGACAAAAGAGTAGCCTTGATTGGTAGTAGTATGACTACCATTTGAATGAAATGAATATATAAAGTTGTTTATAGATTTAAGTTACCAACTAAGATGCATAGATGTATATGAATATGAGAAAGTGAACTATGTTGTGAACCTTGCTTATATATATACTGTAGGATAGGGAGACACAGCAGGAGATTAAAATTTAAAGTCCCTATCCTAATATGGATCAAACAGACCTATTTAAGTTAAGATAGATAGAAGAGTTACCTTTTAATTCTTTGAAGTTAGCGCATGTTCTCTTTAAGAGTTTGGATCTTAGGAGCTAACAACATAGATCTACTCCCTCTACTCGTTTGCACACGAATAGCTCTATAACTCGAACAGCGTGCTAACGCTCTCAGCGTCCATTCTTCTTTGAACATTAATTTTTCTTTCTATAGGGTGTTTTGTGGCTCTCAGAGTATTTTTACCATTGAAACTTTTCTAACTCTCTCTCTTCATAAGGACGCCCCTATTTATATATAATATATAAATAAGATTTTTCTTCTTCCACTTAAAAGCTCACGAAAATTTAATTAAATTTATCTCATAAATTTAATTCATAATATCATATCTTTGAATTTATCTTATAAATTTAAATTATAAAACTGACATAATATTCTCTTTTATCATGTTAGTTATTAAATTTAATCTATCATATAAAATTAAATTTAAAACTAACATAATATAATATAATATATATCACATATACATATTATATTATATATATGAATATCAATATATACATAAATATTTTGAAAGTACATATATATATATATATTATATTATCTATATTTAATTTTATATACCATATACATATATCATATATATATATATATTTGGTATGTATACATATATAAAATTATATTTTAAATTTTATATTTCATATAAATTTTATATATAAATATTTATCAAATAAATATTCAAATATATATATATAATCCATTCACCCTATATTACATTCATTGAATCTAGACATATTCCAAAATCAACGAACTTGGACATTATAGCTCGAGTTGGGTTGTTCTTGTGTGCGACCCTGTAGGCTCATATGAAATTGGTAGTAAACTAATTATGCTATTAACCCACAAGTCACAAGTGGCCTCTAGCAAGACATTGCAACTACCCAATTCACATGAGAATCGATGATCTAATGTAACCTATCATGCAACCATATCACATCCCTTTTATCACTCGATATTTTAGTCAAGTATGAGACATGGAATTGTCATTCTCCTCTACTTGACTGTTACTTTCTCGATCTCTGAGTAGACTGATAGTAGCAATGAAAAAACCATTTCCATTATAGTATGGCCATACATTTTCTCAATCTTACTCATCGAGGGGCCCAGTAATATCTCTCACTTAATGTGAGGGATAAATTCCATCTTAACCACTCATATTTCTCTATATAAGTATCACTAAACTCAATTATAGCCTTTATGATCACCCGATCAAAGGTGACTTTTGACTAGGTCAAAGTTCAGTGGTCATCATGTAGAAATCTATGATGATCTTAGGTCAAAGGGCTTAGTAATATAGTTACACATAAGATAAGCTTATGACTTATACCATACAGCTTTCTCATAGCAGGTCGGTCCAGTATCTTATACTCTTTTAAGTGCCTATGTAAGAACCCTAAATTTTAAATGGAACAATTTTTTCTCACAATGGATGTATTATTTAAATAAAGTTTATAATAAGTAGAAGTGGGTAGTTTATAGGAATTTATGCTGGATTTTTTTTTTTCAAGAATTCAGAGTCCAAAATTTTCTAGTAAAGGTCTGGTTTTAAATTATAGAAAAATTTTGTGCTCTTTCTGGTAAATTTTGCTTGCCCTTTGTTGTGCTTTTTCTGTGCTCCTTGCAATTTTCTCAAAATATTCTTGAATCAAATTCACTTGTTTTCCCGAATTAAAAAAAAACAAGAAGAAGAAATTAAAAGAGATATCGTAAACTTTTGCTTCATTTGAGAGAGACTAGTCCAGAGGAGAGAGATGGCTGATTTTTCTTTCCTTCTTTCATGATTCCTCTGCATCTCTGCTTTCTTTTCTTCCGCCTTCAACCACTGCCAACAATTATCGCTGTTGTTGCTTTGACCGTCCGCCATTAACAGGTGCTGGAGCTCGCTGATTCGTTGCTATACGTCTGAGAAGATTCGAAGGCTCTGGATCAAGGAGAATAGGGAGAGAGCTTTAAACCATTGCTATGTGTCTTTCTATCTCCTTCCCGTACTGTTCTTTTCATTTGTCACCAGTGACGTTGAGCATGTTGCAGATTTCTTCTTCCTTTTCCTCTGTTCTACGTCACTGATTGCTCAACACTGTAGGTCATCATTCAGCTCGTCCGGCTACTATTCATTCGTATTGGTAGCCATTTTTCTTCCTCCATTAATATCGTGCTATGGGTTCTCAAATTTTAGATTGGGGAGTGGTTGATTCACACTGATTTACTGGTTTTCTGCTTCCCCTGTTCAGCGAACTCCTCTTTCTCCATAGTCGTTGTGGCCGATGGTGGGTGAGGGAGCTCATTCTCCCATTCTCATCTCTAATGATTTTACGTGGTGTGTGTGTGTATATATATATATATTGGCTTTCCCTGTTTGCGTTGCTCGGTCGTTCTTCCTATACTATCTTTACATTGTCTGAATCTTCTGCTTCCTTAATTCTGCATCGTTGCTGATTTAACATGAGGATATATTTGAAGCTTTCCTTCCTCGTTACTTTGTGTGTATGTTTATGTGACTGAGCTTGCACAGTTTTCCTTGTTATTTGTTTTGCCCCTATATATGCCTGACTTAAGAAGGGACTTGAACTAAAATGAAGTTAGTTTGGGTTGAGTTTTTTTTTTTATTTAAAGTTGATTCTTAGTGCAGAATTTGATTGGAAAAAATATGCTAAATTTAGAAGTATATTGGATATTGTTGGGATGAGATTTGAATAGAAGTATTAAAATCAAAGTCTATCAAGAATTAGGATTGAGAAACTTTTATGTATATTAATGGCTGAAGGTTATTTGATTTGTATTTTAGGAACTGTAGAAATTAATTTGTAAGTTATAATTGGGAATTTGGGTGGTATACCAAATGTTTGATGAGATGAGTAAGAGATAAATTTTTGAACTATTGAGACAATCAAAAGTGATGAAAGTATCATTGATTACATTATAAAACAAGTAAATTACTTTTTATGATGAAGCTTGGAAAAAAAATCAAGAAGTTGGCTTATTGGTGATAGATTAGTATTTGAACTTATTATGTGAAATTATGAAATTTGTTGGATTAGTTTGAGTCTTGAAGCACATGGAAACAATAAAGAAATTTGTTATACTTGATAATATTTATGATACTAAATTAAAGGTGTTAAGCGATCAGTTGTGATTGTGTAGGATAAGAAATTGTTCTGTCTTGAATAAAGCATACTTTTGCAAAGCATCATTGGAGAACCTTAAGAATAAATTACTTATTGGTTACAAAAGGAAGGGGGCATGGTTGAAATAAGTATATTATTGTAGGTTTGAAAAAAGAATAAGAAGAATACAGTTTTTAACTATAGTTCATGGGTTAAGTACCAATAAGGATTGAAAGAACTTTAATATGTTTTAGATTATATATAGTGGGTTTATGAATGTTAGTTAGAAATATATGAATTAGAGCTTTTAATGAAGAAAGTTCTTTGTTCTTATGGTTTAGGTAATAGAGTACATAGCTAAAGGGAAGTGTAGAGGTGTTTAGAAAGAACATATGATTATTTTGGGAGCTTATCAGGTAAGTGGATAGCGTCCCAACTAATTTATCAATTAATTTTTCTTATTAAAATTTATTTCTTTCATTAATCATTTTAATAATAATTATGTTGATTAGTGGATACTTTGTTAATTAAATTTCTTCATTTTTAAGTTTGAAGATGGTGCTGAAAAATGATTTATCATAGCATATGAATGTTTTACCCCTTATGAGATATCCTTTCAAGATTAATAAAATTCCATTTCATTAGCATTGGCAATTTTTGATTATTCAATAAATGCAAGCATGAGCATTGGATATGAAATTTAATTTTGGCAAGTTTTAATGCTTAAAAGTATTCATGCGAATTTGATCTTGAGAATGAGAACTGTATCTTGAAAGTGATGATTTTCTTACATGTTTGAAAATGGTTTTAAAAAGGGACTTTATACAGAATGCTGATTGCTAATGGCAGTTCCGTTAGCCCTTGGCGCGCCATGGTACACCTAGATAGCAGGGTGTTTATAGGAGGTGCTAGCCCCGTGCAATGGCCAACACACATAGAACGGAGGGATGATTATTTATGAGCATCGTACTCATGTTTGTTTCGTGGCTTCAAGTCGCGTTTGATTAGTATTACCCTCATGGATTGTGTGTCCACGTTTATTTCATGGCTTCAGCCGCATTTAGTTATTTACCCTTGTGGACTGAGTGTCCACGTTTGTTTTTATGGCATAAGCCACGCTTGGTTAGTCACCTTCATGGATTGTGTGTCCACATTTGTTAATTGTTCTGACAAGTCTCTATATTTATGAATCTAATCGTTTGATGATTTCATATTCTGTTGGTTTTTATTTAGTAAATTGTTTATAAATATTTATTTCATTTATGTGCTTTCTTGAAATCAAGTAATATTATCATTTTCTATGATAGTTCATTGATTTGAGATTTTATTTGAAATTTATAAAGACATTTTATTATGAAGTTTATAAAATTTTATGAAAATTTTGTCTATTTAATTTATATAACTATTTCAAACTTTTCATTTTATTTGTGTTCTATTATTTATTATTGGGATGTTATTAATTGAAAAAGATATTTTGGTCTCAGATAGTATAGTTGAACTCGTGACTCGATATATCCACTGAGGAGTTTTAGTGCTAAATTGAAGTAGAAGAATTATTTTAGTTAAATCCTAATTTGATGAAAATTTGAACTTTATACCTACGTTGGCGTCTGACTTTAGGTGCTCCATGTAAACTACAGGTAGGATCCTCACATTTCCTTTAAACTTGAATATCTGATTTAATATTGTAACAATTTTTAATTACTTTATTGGTGTGTTTAACGTATTAATTTCAGAGTTCCTACTATCACGGCTTAAGGGATGTGAGGTTTGTGTCCATATCTCGTGCCGATCACACCTGATTATTGGGGTGTGACAGCCTATGACTTTAATTTATATCTCTATAATTAATTAAAGTCATACTAGTCTTGTTTCATCTATGATCCCTCAAAGATGACCGACCAGGGACATTTAAGACAATCATTATAATTTGTCCAGGGATACAGTTATCACATTGAACATCAAATTGTTATGATAACAAAAGAGAAATTCATTAAATAACAATGTGCATAGTACAATGATTGGCCCTAGGGCATAATTTTCAACATATATATATATGGTGTTGCATAATGTCGAGGGTGCCCTAGTGGAGGGTACATGGGTAGGCCTAAATGCGAGACAAGCAAGTATATGTTGTGTTGTAACTTGTTCCACTGGTGTATTTATGTGATGATTATGTGTTGATTGTGAATTGTGTTGCTATGTGAGAACTTAACACAAATGATGAGAACTTGACACAGATGGTGAGGCGGAGTCCCATTTGAAAGAGTGGAGTACATTTTGTAATTTCCAACCATATGGTGAGATAGAGCCCCATATGTAAGAGTTGGAGGGTTGAATATGGAATAAGTCTAGTTGTGTATATGAATATGTGTTGTATATCTATTTTCCTCATATAAGACCATAATTGTGTAATGTGGTGTTGAGAGGCCAAATTGAGCTATTGATGTGATATTGTGATATGTGATGCCAATAAGGTGTATGTGGTTCTTTTGGACTTGGTTTAAGGCCCGAAGTGGTCTAATGGGACGAGGAATGAGAATTGAGCACTTAGGGTGTGAGTTTTTGAAAAAAAAAATGACTTTTTGCACCTAAGTATCTAATTTTAGATCGGACAGTCAGATCGAGTCCAAATTTATTCTATTAACTAGTATATGTGATAAGCTTTGTGTGGGCACTTAAATCACTCCAATCGAACATCAAGTGTGAAAACAGAGCAAGTTAAAAATTTATCATTTTTGCTATCATATGACAGTAGAAAATTCAAATAAGCGCACTGTGGTGCATGACGTCTCATGCCATGGTGCATGAAATAGTTAGAAATAGAGTGTGTAGTTCTATGCCACATGCCATGGCGCATGTATTGCACGCTGTGATGTATGGTCCTTTTTCGGGGTTGAGATTTTGTGCCTCTTTTAGTCATATGAATATATTTACACTTTCGCTAGCTCTCTTATTTGAATATATGTTTTAAGAAGTCGGGATCCCGTAATTTGAAAATAAATAAAGGGTTATTACTCTGATATTTTATGATTCTTGTGTTGTTGATTGTGTGATTAGGGATGGTAAAGCCCAAGTTGAGTCAAGACTTTACATTTCTTGTCGCAAAACCTGATATTCAATATAGTGAGATAGGTTGTACACAATTGAAAGTTGATACTGAGCACACTTCTTTCGCTGCCTTATCTTAAGAACGTTATTACAACCTTAAGTAATTTCATTCATGATAGGTTCAAAATTTTCAAATGGTTTTCACCATTGATGCAATGACACAAGTGATTTAATTTGATATTCGGTCAAAATAATATTTTCTCACATGATATTCATATAATGAACAATTAACCACTAGAGAATTTCATTTGAAAATTTTTTTGTCTATGTTAATGAAAAAATGGTCAACTTCTACTTAGGTATCAACTAAATAGTTAACATTTAAGGGATTTAATGGATTGGTCACTTTTGCATCAACTCTAGTAATGTTATGGGTATTTTTGCTCCTTTATTAGTCCACATCAATAAAGGTTGACACGTGACATGCATAGTCAGCATTTAATGGTCAAAGTTAATGATATTAGGTTAAAGTAAATGATTCGGTCACTTTTACACCTACTCATGTAACGTTATGGGCATTTTTTGCCCTTTTCCTCACGTTAAAATACTGGTTGCCCCTAGCTGATCACTTTGTGGGTATTTTTGCCCCTTTCTCCTTAATATACTACTAGAAAAATGCAAATTAGTGAGGGAATTTAGTGAGGAATCATTTATTCCTTTCTAAAACACTAAATTAGTGAGGAAATTAGCGAGGGATGTTGATTTCATAGCTTGACTTAAAATTAATGAGGAAAATAGTGAGAGACTATCAATCTCTATCTAAAATAAGAGAATTGGTGAGGAAAATAGCGATGAACTATCAATCTATTTCTAAAATAAGACAATTATCGAAGAAAATAATAAGGAACTACTAATCCCTCTCTAAAATAAGACTATTAGTGAGGAAAATAGTGAGGGACTATCAATCCCTCTCTAAAATAAAATAATTAGGGAGGGATTTAACGAGGGATCCTGTCCCTAGCTAATTACTATAAAAAAAAAAAAACTTTTGGCAATGAATTTTAATTATATATTTAATTATTTTTATTTAAAAATAAAACATTAATTTAAAAATTAACTAAAATATTATTAATAAAACTATTTAATATTTAATATTTTCTTTATTTTAAGTTAATTTTCATTAATAAAATAATATTTTATTAACAATATAATATAAAGAATAATTTAGATAAAATATAAATATCTTAACATATTAATAATTGAAAATAAAATTTAATATGTATATATGTGTGTATTTTTATAATATATTATTTGACATATTTATGTAGTTAAATAATAAATATTTAATTTTTCATATAATAATTGCCTGTGCCTTTCAATTCAACTAGCAAAGAATAAGAGTATAAGGTTTAAAAAGTACAAGGTCAAGGGTTCAAGTCTTGATTTTGGCATAAACATAATGAAAATAACATGATAAGGAGCAAGTGACATGATGCAAAGTGAACAATGACATGTCATGAGTTATCGCATATATGATGGATGATGGGGCACTAGATGGTAGGTGACATTGCAGTTGACGAAGTACGAGATTATTGGTAACATGTCATAAGTTGACGCACACATAGCGGGTAATGTGGCATCACTATTTTTAAATATAGGCATATATAATGAAAGATTAGCAAAGGACTAATCCCTAGCTAAATTATTAAATTTTGAATAGTATTAGTGAGAAATTTAGTCCCTCATTAATTTTAGCAAGGGACTGGATCTTTCGTTAATTGATGAAGAAAATACGATCCCTTACAAAATTTAATGAGCCTTTTTAACTAAGAATTTAGCAAGGGATAAAATTCCTCACTAAAATATAGTTTAATTAGAAAAATTAGTATTTAGTGAGGGATTTGTCTCTTATTAAATTTCATTTTTTTAATAGTAATAGATTATACACCAGGGGAAAGTAAATTGATTTCATTGGCTGGGATCATTTGTGGGGCCCACGGAATCAGAACAAGCAAGAGCGTTTGGAAAACGAATGAAAACGTGATAAGAGCAGAATTGGTCATGGTCAAGGGGGTGCCAGTTTCATGACTTTTTTTTTTTTTTAATTGAGTAAACGGGATTTTCATTAACTCAATGGGAACTGTACGAAAACATGATAAAAACAGAAAAGTAGCACATCTTGGAAAGTATAGTGCGTCACTTTCTTTATTAGTTGTTTATTTCTTTTATTTATCTTCTTGTCGTTTAATGCCATCTCCAATAATTATTACACTCGCCTTAACGACTCGCTGATACAACGTTGTTCTGAATCTGGGTGCGCACTAAAGACAATTAGGTAAGGATAGACTAAAAAACAAAGGTCCGGCTTCAAAAGTTAAGTTTGAAGGTATTTTTAAATAAGAGTTTGAGTTTTAAAAATAAAATTTTTAAAGTAATCGAACTTGAGAGCCTAGCCTTGATAAACCCTGTAAAAAAGAACTCGAGCTCAGGCAACTCTTCAAGCCCTGTTATATTATTATTAATTTTTTTCTTTGGTGGAACATGCGTTTGAAGCCAAAGAAGGACCTGCTCGCTTGAAACCTTGATCCTATATGTGTTATATTATTACTAATTTTAATTTATTCTAAAATTGATTTAATATAATTTAATAAATATCAGTGTACAATATAAAATTCTAATATTTTTTATTCTTCTATAATTATTATATTTGTGTATTTATAAAAAATGAAATTTTTTTAACCAAGATTTGAATTATTTTTGATATTTTTATTTTCTTTTTATTAATATTGGTTTTTTCATTTCAAGTTTTTTTTTTCTTTGAAGCAGGTCCTATAACTTTTATTAATTGAATTCTTGGTAGTCTATTTTTAATTTGTTCAACTCAAAAAAAAAAAATGACGAGCTTAATAAGTTTATCCAATATTGAATCCAATCTGAGTTTATAAATTTGTTGACATGATTTTGTAAGTTAAAAATGTAAAATGATAATTTCAAAGGTAAACCCACAAGTTTAACTGATTTTGTATCTAGTCTAAATTTATGAGTGAGTTAATATGATTTTGTAAATTAGAAATGTAAAAACGTTAAACTTAAAGAGTCAACTTGAGAGTTTAATAACTATGATTGGAATGTCCCAAAAACTAAAAAATTGATAATTAGTAATATAAAATGAAAAATTAAAATAATAGGTAAAATATTTTTATAAAATATGTATAATTATATATAATATATATCAATATGTGTTATATATATAATATATATATAATTATTGATAGTTTATAAAATAATAGGTAAAATAAATATATAATATTTATGACATTGACAAAATTAATGTACAAAATATATGTCTTGTTAGGGCAGGGTGTCCTAAGGGTCGTCCTACTTGTCTTATCTTGGTTGTGTCCCATTTCAAAATTTTGAGACAAGATCGTCCCGTCCTAATGTGGCGAGAGTTCGATGGGATGGAGATGCACACCCTATTTTGGAGTTATTGTTGTTGCCCAATGGCCCACCCAAATCTCACACATTATTTAATGAAAAGAATTATAATTGAAAATGAGAAAATAATTCCAAGGAGTTATGATACTGCTTATGTTTGACATGATTTAAAATTGAATTCTCTAAATTGTTTTTAATTTTGATTTTGATAATTTTCAAAGGAGATGAAAAATAATGATTCATGAGTGAAGCTTATTCCAAAATTACTCTTAATCATTTCACTCCTTACATATATTTATTTCTCTTCTTTACAAAACATATGGTATTTTTAGAAGTTTATAAAAAAAGTTAGATGCCAGACTAATTGTATTTAATTTCATTTATAACAAAAAAAAATCTTATAAAATAAGACCAAGGGAATACATGATAGTTAAGACATTTTTAGTAAATTATAAAACAATTCCTTATTTCTAAAATATGTGTAATCATCACATGAGAGATAATTATTAATATATATATATATATATTATACAATTACCCATTATTTATGGGTCGAATCAGGTAGGACCACGTTGAAGGCAAAGCTCTCTCAGTGAATATTTAACACAGCTATATATCTAAAACTTGAACTCAAAATCACTGGTTAAGTTAGTACAATTTCTTACTAGTTGGTGAGCTACGTCCTTGTTTGGTTTATGGCTGTCAAAGAGTTTGTTATACAATATTTAAAACTTTAAATCTCAAATTTTTGAATGAGATAACATATATAAAGAGTGTCTTATTATAACAATTGTTTTAAATTTTTAGATGATAATGTATCTTGAAATTTTTTAAATGTTATAATTAATACGTATTAAATGAGTAGATTTAGAGCAGCCTTCCATTCACATGCTTTACTGTACTTATTAGCTTTGCATTTCATTCCCACTAAAATTTCCACATCCCAAGAAAGAAACATCGGTATTTAATGTTGCAGTAACCTGTGACTCTGAATTTTCTCAAAGTGTCTGCTACAAAATAAAAAGAAGAAATAACGACAACTCATTAATCAATTAATTAAAAGTGAATTCTGAGTCCAGCTTTTCTTTGAGTTTTTAAAATTAGTTTAAGTTCGTTCGAATGTATATAAAGGAGGTTTTCTTTTTCTTTTTCTGATAGCATATAAAGGAGTTTTCCATCATGACTCATCCTGATAAGAGTTTTGACTGTGGGTAAGTTATTAATTAGATTCATTTTAACCGTATTCTGTGCAAAATTCGAACCCTCATTGGTAATCAAAATTCATTTTAGGGCGCAATCTAACGCCACATGAGCCACGCCTCTTGGGTGAAGCAATTTTGATTGAGGCACGATGAGACATTAAATATAGACACATTTTTTAATAGAGATTCAAACATTAATTTTATTAGCACTGCTATAAAATATTAAGTATATAATGATGTATATTAAACATTTATAATAAAAGATGTTGTATAAAGAAGGTGGGGTTTTAGAAAACAAATAAAAAAATATATGATGCTTAAAAAATGATGCTTATCTGAAAAAAAAAAATTACTCCCTCTGTCTCAAATTATAAAATATTTTTGAAGAATATTTGCCGTCTCAAAATATAAGTATATTAATGTTTTATGAAATAGGCTTATTCTAATATTACCCTTTTTCTCTCTCTCTATTTAATACTAATTAGGTCTAGATTTAAATTATTAAATGAAGGAGCTTCCACGGTCTTCAGCAGTGATGAACGGTAAGGAAAAATGAAAGGGAAGAGAGACATAAACATTCACATCATCATTCGCACAGAGGAAGGAGAAGGATGTTGATGATCTGACAAAGGAAAGGAAGAGGAATACCACAAGCTTGGTAGAGTAGTGATGGATGAAGCTCTGGGACGCTCTCACGCCAATGACGCCGAAGACGGAAGAAGATAGAGAAGGAAAGAAAATCAAAGAACTCCCTCTCTCTATGATTTCTGGAACATTCCACCGACAGAAGAAGAAGAAAAGGAAAAGGAGAAAAATGGAAAGGGAAGAAGCAACACGTGTTTTGGCCTCTGTTTTTGTTTTTTTTTTGGCTGAGGGACATTTTGGTAATTATTTGAAGGCAGAAGAAGAATTAAAATTAAAATGAATAAAAAGTTCTACTCTAGGCCATGTGAAGATTTGAACTCATGACTTGTTGAATCTCTAGCTTGTATAACTCCACTAAACCACCACTATCTTTTGACATGTTTGTTCCAAGAAAATAAAAATACAATCAAATTAGCTAAGCATAGATTTTATTTGACTAATTTTAAATTTTTAAAATTTTTTTTTGGGTTATTACAAATTAAATGTGTCTAACAGATTATTAATCATCTCCAACTATAAAAAGAAACATTTGTGAAGACATAAGTAGTAGAGTTATTATGCATGAACTTTTGCATTCAATTTTCTACCAACCTTCTATTGTTATATTCATTATTTTTTATCTTCATTGATTATAAATCTATTCTTAAAGAGAGTTATTGATAGTAGTTGTTCATTCTTAACCATATTCTGTTTATCCCTATTTCATTACTTGGAATAGAGAACTTAAGCTCGGGGAGCTAAAGTGGGTTAATTCACACCTTTTGTAAGGAGAAGTGATTCAGAGTTGAAATCTGGGATTGTACTAGGGCAATCGAAAGCATGGATTAATCTTGATAGAGTAAGTGGAGAAAATATCAAATGTGACTTGGGGACAAGATATATGCTTAAGTGGTTGGAGGTGAACTAAGATAAACTCTCATGCAAGCTTTTCTTCCTCACTTAGAATTACATTTGGTGACATAGTTCCTGACCTATCTTTATTTATTACACATTATTTGTCAATTTTTTATTAAGCAAAATCCACTCTCCCTCTTGGGCGCTTTACAATGACAAGGTGAGATCTTGTGAAATGCCATAATTCTTCTCAAGTCTCCTGAGACTTTTCTAATATTAATGACTTTTGGTAAAATGATTAAAATATGCTAGTTTAAAATTAAAAAAAAGTAAATATTAGTGATTACTTGTAGTGACCCAAAAAAAAATTAAGTAAAATTTAAATGAATATATAGCGACCCAAGAATTTAGATAAGATTAAAATTAAAAATAACAAAAAAGTTTAAAATTAATGATAAATCATTTTGATTGTATGTTTACAAAGTTCAGGGATAGTTTACCAAGAATAAATTGGTGGCTTAATGGAAATGACTATTGATGAAGTTACTTAGGACCTGAGTTCAAATCTTCCTGAGACAAAGATGTTTTTTTTTTGTAATTTATTTATTTTGGCTTCATGATGAAATTATCCTCATGCCATCATTCACCATGAGATATTTTTCTTCCTGCCTCCTTTTCATGATGTGTGTGAGGCAGAAACTATCGTGATTCCCAAATGAAGTGTGATTAAATCTCCCAAGGTGCTGACCACGTGACTTGTTTCTTGGATAAAAGAGAAGACGGTGGAAGTAATTGGCATAAATTGAGTGAAACAACTTGTGATTGTGAGTATGGAATCTTGAATTAGATGATAAGCCAAGCGAACGTTGCTAAACATAAATTAAGTAAACTAATGATCAGCACCTAAGGTGTTCGCTTAGCTCCTGATAGAAGATATTTTTGTTGTGACAATATTGATACTTAAATTATATGGTAGGTAATTATTCTCCAAGAGGAAAGTTGAAATTGGAATTAGAATTTTGGGGAGAGTATGATGAATTTAATAATAGGAGTTTAGAATTTGTTGGGAAGAGACGGATTGGGGGAAAAACAAAAAAAGCCTTATTAATAGTTTGCAAATGATGCATGCAAGATGTTTTATATAAATCCTAAGAGGAAGTCATAACCCAATGGGGTAAGTAGCCATGGCTAAAATATTGTAGAGAAATCTTGGAATGGAAATGGAGGTGAATTAGGGAACTTTAAATTTCTTAAGTTGATTTTGATTACAGAATGAAGACAATTTTCCTTTAAACTTGTGTGTGTGAGATTTCTTTTTAAATCTCTCTTGAGACTAGATAAAGTCTACACAAAAAATGCTCCATGTAGTTAGCTGTGCTGTTTTAAGTTTGTTACCACTTTTATTAAAAAAAAGTTTTAATCAATATTCAATTTGGCAAAAGAAAATTTCAAATATGCATTTAATGTGCATGCATCATCACAAGATATAATTTAATCCTTTATCTTTAAACATGTCAAATAATTTAGATCACTAATATGTGCGCGCGCGTGCGCGCACTACATAAACTAAATATTGATCACAGGTTGTACATATATGTAATGAACACAAGAATTAAAAAGCCACATTAGAGACACGATGATTTTGTGCTTGATGATTTTTTTTTAAATATTTCTACTCTAAAATAATATCAAAACATACTTTTGAGAGTAAATTTAAAAATAATAAAATTAACTAATAGTAATTTTTCATCAAAGATACTAATTATAATATTAATAGTTAAGTAATTTCTAAATATATAAAACGTTTTTGTACTTTATTTTCCCCTTTAAATATTAATTGCACTGGAATTGAAATGTAATTTATTTTTTAAGTAAGAAAAAAGAGTAATCAAACTTATAAAAAATATTTAATAATAATTGTTATATATATAATATTTATATTATATGTACAGGTTAATAAATAATTAGTTTGGGATTGCCTTGTTGCATAAAGTTGTTCAAAGTTACATGACATCATCAGATTTTATTTTATATGGATTAATCTCAAATAAAATGAAAAGGAAATATGGAATGCACTCTCTGTTGGTTAAAAAGCGCGCGCTGCAAATGAAGCTTGAAGACTAAAATTAGAGATTCAAGCACTCTTGGTACTCCTCTGTAGTCCTGACACTACAGTCCCATTAGAGACCACCTATCATAGAGCGACACATCATCTATATACTAAAATGTAGCACAAATAAAGGCTATCTTGAGAAATCCAAGTTATATCTAAAAGTGGCTATCATTCATCTAAACTTGGTGGGTTTAACATGCACGTATGAACTAAGAATGGAGATCGATGTCAAGGCTCTCTTCAAGTTAGGACAAAGATAGCTAGCGACTCCAACGAAGCCTACAGCTCTATTGCCTCTCACTGTCTTTAATAATCACATTTTCTCAATTGAAGCTTGAGAAAAGAAAAAGGAAAAGGTCATTAACAAAAAGAAGGTGGGATAAAAATGGCCCTGAAGTAGTAATCTTCGAGGGTTCCCAAGCCCTATCTTGAAATGATGTTTGATGAGTTGATCCAATCTCTCCATAATGCCTAACACAACAAATTTAAGGGCTAAGGGAGTCACCTTGCTTTATCACCCTAGAAGGTGTGAACTCTTGAGTTTCCTACCCATTACATAAAACTTTCATGGAAGTAGAATTGATACAAAACACTATAATTTCCCTCCCCACTCCATAAAACAGAATTGTCTTCTTCGCTAATTGGATCTAGAAAAGCTCACATTTTTCATGCTTGCTGTGGCTTCTCTATAGATTAATGTGTTATTACTTATGCCTCCCTCAATGTACACTACAAAAAAGAAAAAAAAAATATTTTGGCAGTGACTTTCAATAGCCGCAGAAAAAAGTCACCACCAAAACCTTTTGTGATGACTTTTAACAATTGCTACCAAAAATGAACCTGCCAAAATTATTTTAAAAATAATTTAAAAATAAAAAATTATATATTACTTTTGGTGGCAACATTGTCATTACTAAAAGTATTTTTAAAAAAAAATATAATTTAAATTATATGAAATAATTAATAAAATTATTATTAAAAAATTTGTTATGAATTATTTTTAAAATTAAATTAAATAAAATCATTCAAAAGATATTTATAAAATTAAATTTCTTATTTTATATATAAAATGAGAAATAAATTATATAGGATCAAGAAATAAAATGAATAATGATGAAGATGTGTTAATTTTAATTATTAAAATATTTTTAAATTTTGTATTATACATAATCTTTTTTTCGACATCTTTTTTAAGAATGATCTTATTGAGCTAGTATGTTAATATAGTATAGTATATTAAAATATTGATGAGTGGTTACTTTTTAATTATAATCAGGCTAACTTATATATAAATACTTACTTACAAATACACAAATAACATTGGCACGTTAAAGTTGTATAGATGTCATGCGATGCAAATGGCATTACAGATTATTGACACATTAATCACTTGATGCTTGGCCTGGTATACACATAGTGTCAACTCTATCTGCCAAGCTCTAATGATTTTTTGACAAGGATGTCTTGTGATTTTACCTAATGTTTAGGCTTCCATTATTATGAAAAAAGAAATTATTAGTAAAATTTTTATAATAGATTATTACTACGGAAAATATAAAATGTTATTCAAATTTGCCTTGTTGTTATGAGATAGAGAATAATTAGAAGTTAGCCATATCAATTACATATGAGATTCTTGTGATTATTTTATATTGCAAAAAGTTATTAGTGTCCATTAAAAATTCAAAATT
>NW_026556972.1:0-29379 GCF_029017545.1 Prosopis cineraria | reverse complement strand
TAGATTTGTTATTTAATAATAAGAGGAAAGAACATATTCAGTAAATTTTATTACAAATTAGGATTCTTTCAAATAAAATTAAAGAAGAAATAAAAAATATACTACCTTTAATACATCTGAAGGATTATATGAATAGAATGTATTACCCATGAAAATTTTATAATAACCCTAATATATTTCAAGAATATGGTGATAAAATTATTATTATCAATTGCTTAATATATAGAAAATGATATTTTAAATATTTTCAAAAAAGGATAAGAAGGAACATGAATAATTTCAAACTTAGCAAAATTAACGACAGAATAAGTAAAATAAGTTTGGAAAAAAACAATATGGATATGGGATAAAAAAATAGTGAATTAGAAAAATTATTGGAAAATAAAGAAAATGAAGAAAACAAGAATTAGAAAAATAAACATTAATAAATAATAATTATGATAAAGCTTTTATAAATATGCAAAATTTTACAATTAGTAATTCATGAATAACCCTATAAAATGCCTCAATTGTAAACTACCCAAATTTAGATAACCCATCATTATAATAATAAAAAATGCAGAATCAAGTAGAATTAAGATGAAAGCATGTTAGAATTAGATGAAAGAGAAGTAGATTATGAAACTGATTTCAAATAAAACAGATTTTATAATCCTATACCTTTTTTAACAACTTTTTAATGGAGAAGTAAATCATAAAATGAAGAAAATTATTATGCTATGATTATAGAAAATATCAAAAAATATTTTAAATAAATTTTGAGGAATAGAAAAAGATGTATATGAAATAAGTAAACAAAAGATACAATAAAAATATTACATGAAATAAAATTATGTTCATTAAAATATTTAAATTATTATACGAAGTAAGAATGAGACTTAAAAGTTTATAATCTCTTCTAAAAAAATATATATTGAAAATGTAAATCTGCATGAAAAAATATGAAATATTATAAAACAAATAAAACAGAGTTTTCAGATGTAAAAGAATTAGAACATAATAGGGATGTAAACTAGAGAAAAATCAAGTTTAAATATTATAAAAAAAAATATAAAAAATAAAAACCAAGAAAATTCTTAAAAAATGTAAACGTTATAATTGTGAAGAATAAGATAAATGCTCAAGTAAAAAAGATAATAAAATTATAAAAATAATGAAAGAAAAGTATAAAGGCCTATAGGAACTGATGAATATACTTGTGCAATATTGGAAAAAAATGCCCTATAGAATCAACTCTAACAAAAAGAGTATTAAGATACCTCTAATAAGTAAAGCCTTAGTAGATGTAAAAATTAACAAATTATCATTTAAGGATGAAGGAACAAAATATATATCACAGGAGTACAATTATTAGTAAATATTTTTAAGAAGGAAGAAACTTATATACATCATGCCTTAATAGATACAAGAGCAAATATCTTACTCGCAAAAGCAAATGCATTACTGATGAATTATGAAAAAAAAAATATTAAAAATGCAAGAAGTAGGAAAACTAAATTAATTGTATAAATTAGAAGCAAGAGATATTCAATAAAAATGTTAAATCTGCAAAAGAAGTAAAAAGAAAAACAATTAAACAAAGATTATTAGAAAATTATAGTGATAATCCTTAGTTCTTAGAAAAAAATCTAAACCTTTAGAAAAAAAATAGAATTAAGAGATTATAGTAAAAAAATAAATTGTAAACCTTATTCATGGACTGAAAATGATAAAAAAAAATTTGTAGTACACATAAATGAAATGAAACAATATAATTTAATAAGAAAAAGTAAATTGAGTACTCATCAGTTGCAATGATTGCAGTAAAAACATAATGAAGAAAAAAGAAAAATCAATGATTGTAGTAAAACATAATGAAGAAAAAAGAGAAAATCAGGATTAGTTAAAAACTATAAAAAGTTAAATGAATTAGCAATAAGAAATAGATACCCAATTCTTAAAATAGATTTGTTGTTTAATTTAATAAGAGGAAAGAATATATTCAGTAAATTTGATTGCAAATAAAATTAGAAGAAAGTAAAAAAAATATACTACCTTTAATACATCTGAAGGTATGAAGAAATATATTACCAATAGAATTTCATAATAACCCTAACATATTTTAAGAATATGTGACAATTATTATTAACAAAATTTTGCTGTAAATATATAGATGATATTTTAATATTTTTAAAGAATAAAGAAAAACATGAACACATAAAAATGGTATGGCTATTGTTCATGTGAGTCATAATACAAGAGGAAGTACCTTTTGATAGTATCTTGATCAGTTTATAACGCTCTTTATAGATGATATTCTTATATACTCCAGATCTTTTGAGGAATATGAAAAACATTTGAGAATAGCTTTGGGAATATTAAAAGAGAGAAAATTGTATGCCAAATTAAGCAAATGTGAATTCTAGCTGAAAGGTCAAGTCACCTAATTTCTCAAGATAGGGTTGCAATAGATCATAAAGTTGAATCAGTCCTGAAATGGAAAGGGCTAAGACAATCACAAAGACAAGAGGTATTCTTGCTTATCTCTCCCTAGTACTAATTATTCTCGATCCTAAGCTACTTTATGTAGTTTATAATGATGCAAATAAGCACAAGTTAGGATGTGTTAATGCAGCAGGGGAGAGTGGTGGACAACTAAAGCCTTATTACAAGAATTATCCCACACAACTTAGAGTTAGCAACAGTGATTTTTACCTTAAAGATATGGAGGCATCATCTCTATGTTAAGACCAAAGAAGGAAGGTCCCATCGCTTGCTGATGAGAGGTATGAAATTGGTTACTCGTTAGAGTAAGGAGCGGAGCAGCTGTCAGTCCTTTTCCTTCAAGTCTTCTGATTCTCCTTCGCCCCAACAGTCACTTCCCCTATCTCTATAAGGCCTTAGGGATTAATTAAGAATTCAAATTCTATTGCTATGAGGAAATACTGGTTCCCTCCGGGCCTGTGGGGCAGTTACACTTCTGTCATACCAGATCGACTCGACTATCATCCCATACCAGCTTTTCAAAGAAACTTGCCCAAGAACAGAACCTGCTATTGCTATCCCAGGTATTATTGGTGGAACTGCTATTACTGTTAGCCCTCATTATTGCTATTACTGTTAGCCCTCATTATTACTCCCTGGCCTCATATTGACTCATCTGGGTCGGTATCGACGTACTTAGCACTCGCTGGAAGCGAAAGCTGCTCGAGAGCAATACAATGAGGAATATAGGGGAAGATAAATTAGAGTATCCCTCTAAACTTAAAAGTATATCCTCCCGAACGAAGTAGCTTGACTGTAAAGGAAGGAAATCCATCATTATACAAAAACCATCAAAACAAATCTATCTCTTATCCTTCTTTCTTTAGCTCTCCAGGAAAGCTATTCTTTTTATTTCTATGGAGGGGAACTTTCACCCTAAGGCTTATGGGAAACTCTCACTCGTTGGCATGAAACTGGCTTACTCTAAGGCTTGCTCACCTACTAAAGCCAGGAGCGAAAGAAACAGCTTTGATAAAGCCAAGCACTATACCTCTGGGCTAAGGATAACATAAAAATCCTCAGTCAGGTCAGGCAGAATTAAAGGCAAGGCAGAAGGAATATCTTTAAACTTTTAAGTATCGTTATTTCATCCCCTCACTCGTATGGAGCTTCCCCATAGGGAAATCTCGTAGCGTAGGGAACTATTCGTTCGCCTGGACACCCTTCAGCGATACAAGGAGATAGACTACTTTCTAAACTATGATAGATATGGAGCGGATGGCGCACTGATAGATCTCCTATTCGTTCATTCTGGATCTAGCTGATAAAGCCCTTTGCTTTAAATTAGTAAAGCGCTAACGCGCAAAGCGAGAGAGTTGCTAGTATTCCTTCAGAGACTTTCTTTTTTAACTTAAATGAAAGAACCCTTCCTAAAGGTACTTCAAGTGTAGTGAGACGAAGTGCTTCCCTTTACAGAAGCGCGAGGGGAAGGGGTCTCAATCATTGGCAGGGGAGTGCTCTAGTTGTCATTTTCCGTTAGGCTTCTTTTTGCTTCTGTCTCTTTGCTTCTTTCACTGCTCACTCTGTCTTATCCAATCCAACGAACCAAGGCTAGCTCTCCTGTCTACGCTTTCAAGTCAAATACCGAAAAAGATATGGAATAAAAGACTAAAGTCAAGAAAAGCAGGAGCTAAATAGATATCCAATAGGGCACTTTAGCTTTAGAGGGTATGCTTTTACGAAGACTAGTGCTTCAGTGCCTGTGCCAAGGTGAAGAAGTTCATCATAGAAGGGGAAAGCTCTTTCTTTTCTCTTTTCACAAATCCTGTGAACGAATATGCTTCTTTCGGGTGCAGATGAATAGGAGCAAGAAAAACAGATCGGATTGAGCTAATGAGCACGTACCTGCTACTGGACTTCTTTACCGATGAAAAGAGGGGATTCCCCTCGGATACCCTGAGCGTGTCAGAAAGATGGGTACAGAAAGTGAGTCATGGTTAAATTCTCCACCATAAGACCTCTGAAGCGAGGATACAACATATTGAAATAAAGGAATTTTATGATCCCTCCGATCAACAAGCATAGGCATCGGATTGATTGAACATTAGATTCTTGCTTCTACTGATACTAAAGCAACGGCTTTAGCTTTTTCTTTCATTAGTCCCACTCCGGGCAACTCACTTGATCAAGCAAGAAATAGCATATATAAGGATCTACTGAACAAGACGAATATAAAGAATACCGATCAACAAGCAACAAGCACCGGTACAGACTGATACGGATATGAGGTATACCTTTACTATATCGATTCACTCGCTTCTTGCTACCTCATACTAAGACTATAGATATTGAAACTTTTATTGACCGAATTTAATTTTAGTAGCACCTTATTAGTCTAGGGCCCAACAAGCAACGAGCAAGAAAACTACCTTTCCTCAGCCTAAGTTTACTCGGCATAAGCAACAACAGTTCCCTACCCGGCTACGGGCTAAGCTCACTCGTTTACCCAGTAGCTCTGTTCACTTGATTCACTGTTACACGTTCCTAACTCCAGTTTGACTTTACAAACTCAAAACTACTAGCTCTCTTAAGACAAACTCATTCATAACAGCATCGGGATTATTATTTCTAATTGGTCCAGAATAGGCCCTCCATTCGCCTATTATCTGACTACCCTTTAACTCAACAACCTTGCGGCTAGAAGTATAAGAAGGTGCGTAGCTTGTTAGGAATTAGCAAGATTAGAGATGAGAAGACTGATTAGTAGTTCTATTACAAAACTCGGGCGTACCTGCTTGCTTACCCGCTCACTCGAACAAGAACTCCAACTTGGCCCACTTCTGGCTTTGGCCAATATCCTTGATCAATGGACGCTTAGCTAGTTCCTACTTTGGATAGGTACTACTTCCACGAAAGCAAAAATTGCAACTGCTGATGTCATTCTTAGACGTTCATCACCCTCGTGGAACTCACTGATAACCTCATTCTGGCAAGTGAGAAATCAACTAATGCTAACCATCCGAGAAAGCCACGATAAAAGGAATTGGACAGCTCATCTTTTGACTGTAGTGATTCCGCTACGTGGGTTGAGAAAAGGGCTTTCTTAAAGGACTAAATGTAGTTGTTCTAGGAAGAAGTACTTTCTATCAGTGTAGGTAGGGTCCGATCAATCCAGTGAATGAATGGAATTGATTTAAGCGCGGATTAGCCGCGAAAGAGCTTTACAAGCGGCATTGCCAGATTATCGGAATCGTTTCAATGTGAACATTCCAGTAAGCAGTGCCGAGATGAACTGTAATGGCTATTAGAAGAGGGTAGACAACTCAATACTCTTTTCTTAGACGATAGGTGAGACTGAATTGGAGATTCATAAATAAACTTACCACACGAGCGAAATGGATAGAATTCATTAACGTAGCTATCATACGACGGGACTCAAGCTTTAAAACTCTCTCAACAAGGGATACATTTGAGTGAGTTGTTGTTAGGTTCAAAGTTTGAATCTGAACTCACTACTCACGTCACTTTACGACCCAAGCATAACTACAGGAATGAGGCACCAGTAATGGCCTCTATACGTACTAACAGGAACTCTTAAACGCCTGTTGGCGCTTATGCTATCTACGGTAATACCTCAACTCTGCGGCTAGACATGGCTTGATCATGTTACTAGTGTATATGTGATGGTAAAGCATATAACCCAGATACAGGGTCAGGTTATGCCCTGATCACTAAGTTTGACATTAGCCACCTTGCTTGCTGATGATGATCCTAACATAGAATTGTAGTGTGACCACACAAATTTTTTTTAGTTCGAAATACGCTATAAACCAGGCAGAGAAAATAGAGCAATGGATGTACTTTTGAGACAGCACAATGAGATTGAATGAGGGTAATTTCCACGTGGCAGTATGATAGGCTGCTGCATAAGAATATGAAATTTCAAAGGATGAACAATTATGTATCATATGCAACTAGTGTGGGGAAAAGAAAGTGTAAAGGGATATTCAATGCAAAAAGGGCTTTTGTACTATGAAGGACGACTGGTGCTACGTGGCAACTCTCCCAAGACTAAAGACTATATTGGAATGGAATGAAGAAGGATGTTCAAGAGCATGCGGCAAGATGTGAGATAGGCCAAAGAAACAAATATGAAGCTATGAGTCTAGCTGGGTTGCTGCAACCCATACCTACACTAGAGGACACATGGGAGGACATTAGCATGAATTTCATAAGGGGCTACCTAAGAGCAACCATGCTGACACCATTTTAATGGTGGTAGATCACTTTTTGAAATATGCCCATTTCATCCTTCTTTCTCACCCATAAGTGCTAAGGAAGTGGCTAATTAGGGAGGAAAAACTCCATGGATTTTCGAAATCAATTGTCTTCGACTAAGACAAGGTATTCACAAGTTAGTTCTGGATAGAGTAGTTCAGTACGGTTGGAACCACTCTCAAGTATAGCTCCTCTTATCATTCGGGATGGGCAAGCCAATGTGGTGAATTGGAGTTTAGAGACATACCTCCGCTGTTTTGCAAGCAATACATCAAAACGAGTATTGGTATAATACCTCTCACCATAACTCTACAAGTATGACTCCTTTCAAAGCCTTAAGTGGAAGGACCAATCTTCAAGGGTTCAGGAGTTAGACCAACAGATACAAGAAACGTAATTCTGGAGGAATTGAGAGAGTAGCTGAATTGGGCACAGTGTAGGATAAAAGAGTCAGGCTGACCAACACCGGAGGGAAGTCCATTATATTGTTGGAGAGGCTGTTTATTTGAAATTGAAGCCATATCAATTCAAATCCGTCGCTAAGAGACCAAACGAGAAGCTGTCATCCAAACACTATGGGCCCTATAAAATCACAAAAAAAATAGGTCCCATGGCCTATCGATTGGAACTACCTCCAGAAGCCCGCATTCATAATGTTTTTCATGTTTCTCAACTTAAGCAAGCTTTGAAGGTGTTAGTGGAAGCACAGCCCTTACCCAAAACTCTCACTGAAATGATGGAGTTGGAGGTCAAACCAGAATCAATAGTAAGAGTGAGGTCTGTTGATAGGAAATTATGGGAAATTGCTAATTAAGTGGAAGTGCTTACCCGAACGTGAAAATACCAAGTGCATTTTCCCTAATTTCACCTTGAGGACAAGGTGTGGCTTGCTGAGGGAGGAAAGATGAGCCCACTGATAAGAAATGGGCCGAGTCTACAAAAGAAAGCAGGGTAAGGACCCAAAGAAAAAAGGGCCCAAATACTGAATCCCATTAAGCAAAAGGGCATGGGTTTAACACTAGGTAACTGATGCTCAAAATCTATCAGTGGAGGTGCGTAAAAAGGATGTGGGGGGGTATTGGAGGATATGGTCCTGTAGTAAGGGAGAGGTCCTGGTCTCTCGAAAACCAAGTTGAGTTTTCTTTTGAGAGTGTTAGCTTGAGTGTTTGTTTTGTTGCTGTGGTAGAAGATCATTTAGTGATTAGGGATTGTATTCCTCTACATTTTCCACACATAATAGAGGTTTACAGCAATCTATTTTCTTCCAAATTTGCATTATTTCATTACAGGTTCTATCAAATAAGTTTCGCCAAAATTAGCTCACACGAAATGCATTTAATTACTTTATGCAAGTAGAGCTAGAAAATTTATACCTCATCAAACATAAGATTCCCAATGTCAAAGGTGCTGTTGGAATACGACATCTTAGGCCCATTAGATTAAGTCCAAACGTGTTAGGGTTTAAGAATAATTAGGGTTGAAGAAGCACAAGTCTGCCGTCTTAGACTCTTATTTCTTTCCAATCATATCTTATTATAAATTGATCTTGTAAATATCTCTTTGATTTTACCTTGATTCTAAGGACTAACCGAAAGTGTTGTGTGGTTAAAAGAACCAGAATCAGGCGATCCTACCTACTACACGTGGATATCAGAAAATAATATGGTAATGAGTTAGCTTGTGAACTCCATGACTATGGAAGTTAGCAGCAACTACATGCTTGCCTCAACAACACAGGAGATATAGGACTCAGTGAAACGCACGTATGCTGTCATGGAGAACCCAGCAGCAGTGTTTCAACTGAAACAGGCCTTGAAAGACCTAAGGCAAGGAGATAAATCAGTAACTCAGTTTTATAGTGCCCTTGTGCAAATTTGGCAGCAGATAGATCTCCATGAAGTCTATCAATGGACCAATCATGCTAATGCAACACTACCGTCAGATTGTAGAAAGGAACACACGTATGATCTCGGGGTTGAATGACAGATTTGAAGATGTACGGGGGAGGATCATGGGTCCCTTGAAGATGCTGTCAACACCATAAATTTGAGGAAAGTTGGAAAGAATTAGTGCAAGGTCTAATTCCTCCTCTACTCCTAGCACTAACTCAAAATCTTCTGCTATGATAGTTAAGGGTAAACGCTCTTCACTTTGGTGTGATCACTGCAAGAGTGGTCACACTAAGGATAAATGCTGGTAGTGAGTCTAAAACTAAATCTGCATATCCTCATGTCAAAGTTGCTAATGGGACATATGCCAAGGTTGAAGGGCTTAGAACTGTGATAATTTTCCCAGGATATTAAACTAGAAAATGTATTATATGTGCCTGAAATTGAATGCAATTTGGTTTCAGTGAAACAAATAAATCCTCCTCTTTCCACTATGATTTTTGCTACTTTGCCAAACAAGTCTGAAACCAATATTTGCCTCATCCTTATAAACCATCCCAACCTTTTGCATTGATATACAGTGACATTTGGGGACCTTCTAAACATCTACAAATAATGCTAGATTGTTTATCACTTTTATTGATGATCACACTCGCCTAACTTGGGTATTTTTGATGAAAAACAAATCTATCACCTATTGCTAAACATACCTCAAGGTTGCATTGTTTTTGTGTATGATGAGCATAAAGGAAAATTGGACCCAAGAGCTATCAAATGCATTCTCAACAAGGTTACAAGTGTCATTCACCTTCCACCCGTAAATTTTATATCACTATGACTGCTCGGTTTTGTGAAGATCAACCATTTTTTCAAAAATTACCCATTCATGGGGAGAGTGAGACCAATAATGAATGGTTAATTTGTTCTGAAAATAATTCTGATAAATCTAGTAGGTCCCAAATGCCACCTGAACCCCCTCTTGACCTTGCACCAATTACGACAACGCCTCCTCTTCCTACAATATCAAATGACTCTCAATCACCTCAAATTGTACCCTTTAAACCTAATATCACCTCATCTAAAAGGAAGAAACTCTGGAAAATTCTGGTAATACAGAAAAAGAAAATCTGGAAAATTCTAGTACTAATAAGACAAGGGTGGAACAACCTAGTATGCAGGAGAAAGAACCTCACATCAGGCAAAATAAGGGCACCATATTGGAGGATCAATCACAATCTAGGCGAAACAAGGGCACTAAACAGAATGTGAGTGAAAGTAGTGACCAAACTATTCCTATGCAAGTCTAAGAATCCGAACCGGAGGCAAGTTTTGAAGACTTTGTATGGCCTAAAACAATCCCCTCGAGCTTTGTTTGGACGTTTTACACGAGCAATCAAACAGTATGGTTATACTCATACTCAGTGTCAATCATACTTTGTTTGTAAAACATAACTGTCATAAACTATCTTGATTGTGTAATAGATGATATTGTATTGACAGGGAACGACTTAGAAGAGATTGAAAAATTGAAGGCAAATCTGGCCAAGGAATTTGAAGTCAAAGGCCTTGGAAACCTTTTTGGGTCTAGAAGTAGCAAGATCAGAAAAGGGGATCAACATGTCACAAAGGAAATATACACTTGATTTATTGATGGAAACAGGGTTGTTAGGGTCAAAGCCTGTGGATATACCTATGGAGACCAACTACAAAAAGAACTTGAGAAGAAAAGAAAGGAAAAGAAGGATCACCTGTAGACAAAGGGAGGTACCAAAGACTAGTGGGAAAACTCATCTATTTATCCCACACAAGGCCAGACATCAATTTTGCAATTGGTGGTCAGTCAATTCTCAAATGACCCACGTAAAGAGCACATGGAAATAGCTTTCAGGATTCTAAGACACTTAAAGAAGACTCCTCAAAAGGATTGTCCTTTAGAAAAGGAAACAACAAGAATGGAGAAGTCTACACTGATACAAATTGGGGTGGCTCTGTAGTTAACAAACGCTCTACTATTGGATATTGTACCTTTGTTTGGGGCAATCTTGAACTAGTGGTCTCAAGAAGCTCAGCAAAATCAGAGTACAATCTCTAGCTCTGGGCATATGTGAAGGAATGTGGACCATGAGACTCCTAAAAGAGCTACACATTGAAATAAAGGGACCTTAAGGTATAGTGTGATAACATGTCAACAATAAAGATTGCACATAATCCAATACATCACGATAGAACCAAACATGTGGAGATCGATTGCCATTTTATAACTCAGAAAGTTGAAACAAAAGTGATTGACTTGGTGATAGAAAATATGGCAAATGTATTTTAGAAAGAAATAATTGTTTTTGCATTATTTAGTATTTTGTAAGTTTCCTTCTAAAGGAAGGAAACCTGACCTGCTTTTGTTTGTTCTACTCTTTATTTAAATCTGCAAGTTGAGCTTTCCTTATAGGGAAGGAAACCTCAAACTTATATTTTATTTCATTTTATGTTTCCTTCATAAGAAGGAAACCTTAATTGTGGCTTCTATAAAAAGCCACCATGCAGCACATGTAAGGGAGTTCTAAGAGTTGGAATGAATTGCTGTTCTATTCCCCTTCTGCGTCCCTCTCCACTTCCCCTGCTTTCTCTGTTTTCTGTCATCTCTCCCCTCTGTTTTCCCTCCCCCTTCACCTCTCACTCTCTGATTCTATTTCTTTTCCTCATCCTATTCTGTTCAAATCAATGTGAGTGTGTGTGTTTTACATCAACTTGGTACCAGAGCCTGATTCTGAACGTTCCTAGGCTGTTTCCGCGGCCGGAGATCGAAGGAAAACTCTCAGGGGAGCTCAGCATACTCCGTTCACGCTGCCAGCACCCAGAATCACATTTCCCAACGTCAGATCCAAAAACGGACGCTACCATCGTGCTCAGAAGGGAAAATCCGGTCAGAACCAAAAAGACCACCTCCGCCCGAAGTCACACGCGCCATCACGCGCCGGTGGAGCTTCTGCGCGTGGTCTTCACTCGCCTCACGCGCCGTCCGTACAGTCGCCGCCAAAACGTGATTTCAGTGTTTTCTGTGTGTTTTCGCGGAATTTGTTCAACTTTGAAGGAGCTGAGGGGCGCAAGTCATCATCTAAAACTTATTTGGGGGTAAAACTTTTTGTTTTGAGCTCCTAAAGCAACGCTGGTAAGGCCGACGACCCTTTCATTTAACTGGCTTACTTGGTTCTTAAAGGGAGGTGTTTCATTCATAGCTAGTTCTGAAATCTTTGTTGTGTGGTACTTTGGTTTCTTTGAGCATTGCAATTTTTATTTTATTTTTATTTTTTTTAATCATGTTTTAATATTTTGAAAATATATAAATATATATATAAAAAAAAAGAAAATTTACATTGATCATTATGTTGTTAATTTGTGACTTTTGATAGCAGTGTTCGTATAACCTAAGACACCTACCTCACACACAATCCTGCCCTATACTCGTCGTGTCCAAAAATTACCCTAGATTAATTGAAGTTTCTAACGGTTTTCCTGAAAGGTTTTTGAACCTTCGGAAATTTCTGTGAAGACTTCACTCGAGTTGTTACCTATTTAGCATACGATCCCTGTGGAATTTTTGAATTCTCAGAGGGTTAGTGTTGTTAAAGAAAGGACTTCACCTATTTAGGTAAGGGCAACTTGGGGGCCTTTCTTCCTTAGGTTATTAAATCCACACCAAACTTGCACTTTACCATACCATCTTTGTCATTGTATGACCATTCGTGATTTATACGATAAGCAAGCTTTATTAGACCAAGAAATTACTGCCCTAAAATCTGTCATGGCTAATAACTCCCAAATCACCCAAAATCATCTTGAGGAATCTGAAAGTCAAAGGGCATATGTGGACCAGCGGCTAGATGAAATTAACAATAAATTTAAAGAGATAATGGGTGCAATTCAGTTGACATACAGACAAGATACAAGGAAAACAACTGAAGGGATACTCGAAAGACCTATCATTAGAGGAGAGTCAAGTCTTAAAAATGAACAATTCCCAGTCCACAATCTACTTAGAGGTAATTCCCTTAGGATTGGTCATTCCTCTAGAGCTATGGGTGAAAGACACAGTAGAACATTTCCTCATGAATTATTTTGAATGGTATGACATGAGAGATATTCAGCGAGTTCGGTTTACGAAGATGAAGCTCGTGGGATCTGCTAGGAAATATTGGCAAAATGTCCAAAGGAACATTGAGCAACAAGGTTATCCACCGATTGAGACGTGGGATGAAATGAAGGCCAAGCTGAAAGAAAAATATGTGCCGACTCATTATAAGAGTCAACTGTATGACAAATACCTTAATTTGAGGCAAATCTCCACAGCTTCCGAGTATATTTCTCAATTCGATGACCTTATGATTAGATGTGACGTGGATGAAGAGGAATGGCGCATCATTACCAAGTTTGTTAATGGTCTCAAGCCATATCTACAGAAGGAGCTCAAGTTAAACTTTCCAGAGATCATAAGACTTTAGAAGTAGAGTCTCTGTCACAGTACTCGTCTGCAAAGCGTATCGACATGCAGAGCAATCTGTTTAGACAAGCACGAACTTCCAGTATGTCTGAACGACCAACAGGAACACTTACATCTAGGCCTAGCTCGTCTTTTACACCTACTCAAGCAATTGGGTTAAGGGGTAATACTTCTAAGCAGCCTAGTGAGGCTATAGTTCCTGCTTCCCGCCATAACAATTCCTTTGTCAAGTGTTTTCGCTGTCACTCAAAGGGTCATATTGCGTCAAAATGCCCACAGCGTACTCTAGTTATTGACTCAATATGAAGGTGAGGAAGACAATGCAAATGCTGACGTTGTCGTAGATCCAGTTGAGTGTCCTTCAGATGTCGATGAGGACATCATCATTGATGAACATGGGTGTGAGACACGTCGAGTTGGAGTTATGCGATGCATTCTATCTGTCCCTCTGCCTAGTGATTCGTGGAAGCGAACAAGTATTTTCCATACTTTTGTGAAGTGTGGAGATAAAGCTTGCAAATTGGTGATTGATGGAGGGAGTTCTAGAAACGTTATTTCTAGTCAAGGAGTAGCCCGACTCAATCTCAAGACAGAACCTCACCCAGAACCTTTTCGTGTTGCATGGGTCGACAAAAACTTCTTTACCAGTCACGCAACAATGTCGCGTTCCTCTTCACTTAGGTGACTATAAAGAAGAGATTATTTGTGATGTTCTTCCAATGGATGTTGCTCACATTTTACTTGGCCGACCGTGGCTTTATGACCACAATGTTATCAATCATGGTCGTGAAAATACCTATACATTTAAGCATGGAGGCAAGACGATCCTGTTACGTCCTGCTAAGCCTGACAACGAAGGCAAAGGCTCAAGTAAATCAAAGGGCACAAAACCCAAAACCCACAATTTGCATCTTCTGACAGAAAAACAATTTGTACAAGAAAGCAGAGAGAGTACGATCGTGTTTATTTTGGTATCCAAGATCTCGCAACGAATTGCTACTACTTCAAAAATGCCAGAGGAAGTGCAACAGCTCTTACAACAATTTCGGGATATCACTCCCGATGAGCTTCCATCTGAATTACCACCAATGAGAGAGATCCAACATGCAATTGATTTCATTCCAGGTTCACAACTCCCCAATCTACCGCACTACAGGATGAACCCTAAAGATAGAGCAGAGCTTAACCAACAAGTCAGTGGATTGTTGGAAAAGGGTTATATCCAGCATAGTATGAGTCCTTGTGCAGTACCTGCTCTTTTAACCCCAAAGAAAGACGGCTCTTGGAGAATGTGTGTAGACAGCAGAGCCATCAACAAGATCACCATCAAGTATAGGTTTCCCATTCCTAGACTTGATGACATGCTTGATTTAGTGTCTGGATCTAGCTAGTTTTCAAAGATTGACCTTAGAAGTGGTTATCATCAGATCAGGATTAGGCCTGGAGATGAGTGGAAGACTGCTTTTAAAACGCAAGATGGGTTGTTTGAATGGCTTGTCATGCCTTTTGGGTTATCAAATGCACCAAGTACATTTATGAGAGTAATGACTCACCTCCTTCGAGTTTTTGGTGGTATACTTTGATGACATACTAGCAAGTCAAGAGAAGAACACTTGGGACATCTCGAGTTAATTTTTCTCACCTTGCGTCAAGAACAGTTTTATGTTAACTTGCCTAAGTGTTCATTTCTTCAAAATCAAGTCATCTTCTTAGGTTTCATAGTTTCTGAAAGGGGTTTAGCAGCTGACCCTGAGAAAGTCCAAGCCATTCAAGAATGGCCTGAGCCACAATCTCTTCATGAAGTACGGAGTTTTCATGGCCTTGCTTCTTTCTATAGACGCTTCATTAGAAACTTCAGTACCATTATGGCTCTTATCACTGATTGCTTAAAACAAGACAAGTTTCAGTGGACATCTACAGCTTCCATGGCTTTTCAAGATATTAAGAAGAAGCTTTCTCAAGCTCCAGTCTTGTCTTTACCTGATTTTACAAAGTGTTTCGAAGTTGCTTGTGATGCGTCTGGGACAGGAATCGGAGGTGTACTAAGCCAAGAAGGTCACCCTGTGGCTTTCTTCAGCGAAAAGCTCAATGATGCCAAACAAAAGTACTCCACTTATGATAAGGAATTTTATGCGATTGTGAGATCCCTTGAGCATTGGAAGTACTACCTTCTTCCGCAACAATTTGTTCTATACTCTGATCATCAGGCGCTTAGGTTTATCAACTCTCAGCGGCACTTAAATGCTAAACATGCTAAATGGGTTGAGTATATTCAGGGATTCACTTTTGTGGTCAAGCATCGTTCAGGAACAGAAAACATAGTGGCTGATGCCTTGAGCCGTCGGATCAACTTGTTGCACACTATGAGCGTTAGTGTTGTTGGTTTTGAAAACTTGAAGGACGACTATGCTTCATGTCCAGATTTTGGGATAATATACCAAGAAGTTCGCAGTGATAATCGTCATGAGCATGTTGATTTCATCATTAAAGACGGTCATCTCTTTCGTGGGAGCAAACTGTGCATCCCACGTACTTCTATGCGAGATTTTCTTATATGGGAATTACACGCTGGAGGTTTAGCTAGTCATTTCGAGGTTAATAAGACGATGGCATTAGTCGAAGATAGGTTCTACTGGCCTTCACTCAAGCGTGATGTGGCTCGCATAGTGTCTCAATGTCGAAATTGTCAAACTTCTAAAGCCAGGCGACAGAATACCGGTTGGTATACTCCTTTGCCGATTCCCGAGGCACCTTGGAAAGACTTGAGTATGGATTTTGTCTTAGGATTGCCTCGCACAGCTAGAGGTCATGACTCTGTATTAGTTGTTGTGGACAGGTTTTCAAAGATGGCTCACTTTATTCCTTGTAGCAAAACTACAGATGCTTCACATCTGGCAAAGTTGTTCTTCAAGGAGATTGTACGTCTACATGGGTTACCTACCACTATCGTATCTGATAGAGATGTCAAGTTTGTTAGTTACTTTTGGAAGACCCTATGGAAACTTTTTGGTACCCAATTGAAGTTCTCTTTTGCTTTTCACCCTCAAACTGATGGGCAAACTGAAGTCACTAATCGCAGTTTGGGTAATTTGCTTCGGAGTTTAGTTGGAGACAGGCCGAAGAACTGGGATTTGGTTCTACCCACTGCAGAGTTTGCATATAATAATTCAGTGAATAGGTCTACAGGCATGAGTCCCTTCCAAATTGTTCAAAGTTTTAATCCTAAACAGCCTATTGACCTCCTGCCAATCCCGTTGACATTTCGCATTTCTGAATCTGCGGAATCCTTTGCCAATCGCCTTCATGACTTACATGCTGAAATTAGGCGCAAATTAGCGACAAGTAATGATCAATATAAATTATCTGCTAATACTCATCGTCGATTTCAAAGCTTCGAAATAGGTGATTATGTTATGGCTCGCATTCGTCCAGAACGTTACCCTAAACAAGCTTTTAAAAAGTTGCATGCTCGAGCTGCGGGACCTTTTCGCATAATAAAGAAATTAGGACCTAATGCTTATCTTTTAGAACTACCTTCTGATATGGCCATTAGTCCAGTTTTTAATGTAGAGGATCTTATGCCTTACCGGGGAACTTTTGAGCCTTCCCCTTTGCTTTCTGATGATTTTGCAGGTACTCAGCCTTCACAAGTGCCAATTCCATCATTGCCTGCTGTCACACCATCAGTTGATGAAATCGAGACCATTATGGATGATCAAATGGTCTTTACCTCTGAGGGGCCCATCCGTCGTTATTTGGTTCGTTGGAGAGGTCGATCTGATGAAGATGCCACCTGGATTTCAGAAGATGAATTCCAACAACTTAATCCTGCCTTGCTAGAAGCCTATCAACTCTCTACCTCTCCGGAGGAGAGTTCTTTGCAGCAGGGGAGAATTGATAGAAAATATGGCAAATGTTATTTTAGAAAGAAATAATTGTTTTTGCATTATTTAGTATTTTGTAAGTTTCCTTCTAAAGGAAGGAAACCTGACCTGCTTTTGTTTGTTCTACTCTTTATTTAAATCTGCAAGTTGAGCTTTCCTTATAGGGAAAGAAACCTCAAACTTATATTTTATTTCATTTTATGTTTCCTTCATAAGAAGGAAACCTTAATTGTGGCTTCTATAAAAAGCCACCATGCAGCACATGTAAGGGAGTTCTAAGAGTTGGAATGAATTGCTGTTCTATTCCCCTATCTATCAGTTCTGCGTCCCTCTCCACTTCCCCTGCTTTCTCTGTTTTCTGTCATCTCTCCCCTCTGTTTTCCCTCCCCCTTCACCTCTCACTCTCTGTTTCTTTTCCTCATCCTATTCTGTTCAAATCAATGTGAGTGTGTGTGTTTTACATCACTTGGCCTATATACCTTCAAAAGATCAAATTGCCGACATCATGACCAAGCCACTTTGCGAGAGAACATTTTGAAGAACTTCAAGACGTGGAAAGAAACTACATGAAAGAACCAGTCACTAAAATGTAAAAAAAAAGACATTTTTGTTATCTTTAAAGTCAATCAAAATGTTTGTCAACTTGGTCTTCCCCCTAATTTTTAATATTCCACTGAATCAACCAATAAGCTAGAAGCTTTAGAGTGTTTTAAGGCAATGTGCGATGCACAAATCAAAAAAACTAATGTTTTAAAAACCAAACTAAACTAGTTGTTTCAACCAGTTGAACTGAGAACCAGCTCTTGGTCTGGTCTGGATCAAACCCAAAACTGACAAACAAACTAATCAAAGACCAGATAAACCGATAATTTATAACTACGGGCCAAGAGTTGCAATTTTCACGAAATAGCAAATGCAATTTTTGATTTGGTACAAAAGAGGATTAATCACAATGCTCTTAGGGTCAAATTTGAATGAATTCTGCCATTTATTCTGGCATCAACAGTTAACAGTGGCAATGAACAAAATTAACAACAGTGAACAGAAGCTTCTAAGAGTTTTATGCTCTCTTTTCAACATTTCAGCAAAAGTTCCCTCAAATGGACGTACACAACCCTTAAGGGGAAGGGTCTCTTAGGAATATTGAAAGGTTAGTTATTGTTAGCTAGTTAGAGTTACTTAAGTAAAATAGCCATCAGGTAGTTAGAGGGATTAGAAGTCTAAAAATACTAAGAAATACCTCATATCCTTTTATGCTATGATATCAACAAGGTTACTCATACTATGAGTGAATTTCTCTCATGTCTCTCTTTTTCTCTTTAACTCTCTCTTCTCTCCGTTCTTTCCTCTATCTCTCTCTATATCAGAATTATACTGATATGACACAGCTCTTGCTACTACCCTAAGCATGGTTCTATGGTGAAAAAATATTTGGGTGGTTAATTCTAGTGCCACACATCACATTACTAGTTTTAGAGAATTATTCTCTAAATTCAATCCTTTCCCTGAACATACTCTTGTTATGCCATGGTTATGGAAATAGGTCGCTATCAAAAATGTTGTGCTTGACAAACAACGCAACCTGTAGTAGGTAAAGTGTACTGCCTATCAGTTACATTGCCTTGTTATTTTTAACAAATTTAGCTATAATTTTCAGGGCATTGCTTTGGGGAAGATGAAGGCAACTCCTCAAGGGAAGGCTACAAGTTATTCAGTTATGTCTCAGAAAGACCTTCTGTTATAGAATTCCAGATTAAGTAAATCCTGGTTTTGATCATATGAAAACTGTTTCCCAATTCCATTAATAAAATGAAGTTTGATTTTCGTTGTGATACATGCTACTTAGCAAACTCACATTTTGTTTACTAGGCCCATTTACGTTAAAAAAAAAAAAAACCCTAGTTTCTCTATTTTTGATTGTATCATTATATTCCGTAATTATTTAACAGATTACAGAATATTCTCTTTTATTTCATTGTTATTCAGTCAATCATTGAGAGGATTTTGGCTAGATAAAATAAATGCTTATGAACCTCTAAAATATCCTAACAAGGTGGGAAAATTATTGTTTACAAAAATGGTTATGGATTTCAAAAAGAAAGTAAACAAAGGATCAAAGGAGTTAACAAGGAATATAATGCATCAAGGTTAGCTTTTTGGCCAACTAGTTAATCATGAAATGAATGACTTGATCGTTTTTATGCAAGCCATGCAAATATGGCATCAACAAAGAATAAAAACAAGTTCTAGGGTGAAAATCTTGATAGCTGAATACACACTAGAAAGGAATCCTAAAGTAGGCTCAACTCCTCACTAGGTTAAAGACTAACCATTATAAATAATGAAAGTCAACGTCAGTGCCATTTCACCTGAATCAAAACATATGCAGTTTGAACTCTTATCTGGGTATCATTAGATAACATTCCAAGACATAAGTCAACTACTCAACATGATCATTTTGACATCATCCACCCATTCAACCATAATATTCATCCTAAAATTTTCCCCCAACATGAAGCCTAGAGCTTAATACGTAGTTAATGCAAATTACTCCCGTTTCCAAAGACAGGTCAAATTTAAAGTGGGAAGAAGGGCACAACAAGAATAGAGAAACCCTAAACCCTAAACCCTAAAACAATTCCAAATGAAATGGAAATAAATCAACTGACATTAAAAAATGAACACACTCCCCAAATAACCATTACGAAAAAAAAGCACTTACATTAAATTGTGAGTATAAGTCAGCTCGCCCTTCAATGATTCCAATTAATTCCTACATGAGCTCAAGTTGGACCATGTTCACCGAAGAGACTCAATACATTCAACAATATAGCATAAGATGCATTCGTAGAAAGCAAGAGTGTGTAAATCATGAATGGAATGAAGGAAAATAATCAATAGGCCCAAAGTGGCTAGCAAAGGATATAATCATGATATGTTGGCCATTTGACTAGATTGGCTATTTTATCCAAATGCCTTAATCATCTTCAAAATGCATATGCAAAAGTAGATTTGATAAGAATTAGAACAAGTTCTGAAGAATGAAATGGAATAAGTGGATAATGCACACTAGAAAGGAATCAATATAGGCTCAAAAACACCTTTCATCAGGGCCATATTATCCCCTGGCTCAAGCAAACCAAGTAGAACATTCTATCCTATCCTAGCTACACTTCAAGTCTAATTGGCAATCTCATCAAACTAAGCATTCTTATATCAAAACAAACCTGTTCATTTAATTTTCCAAAGCTTTTTCAAAAATAAAATCAGAAAATTTTTAATTTTTTCAAAAACTTTGGCCAACTCATAACACTATGCAAAATGACCTAAAACAAACCTCCCCTGACACTTAAATGTTGCATTGCCCTCAATGCAAATAGACTCATCAGCCTAAATGAATGCAACACCTAAGGGAAAGAAAGCTTCAAAATGACAAAACTTAACTGCAATGCAAACTCAATACAATGGATGAATTTTTTCCTACTAGATGCCTACAATTTCCAAGCCCAAAAATCAACCGGCAATATTGCATAGGAGAAGTAATTGTGAAGGAGACGATACAAACCTAATTTAAAGCGCTTCAAGCACTTGATGTTGAGACATGCAATCCTTTGAGATATGCTCAGCATTAATAATCCTTCTTGAATTATCCAGTATCTTGAGATCAATGCGCAATGGATCTCCCCACAGTTAGATCAACAAGGGAAAGAAAGCTTCAAAATGACAAAACCTAACTGCAACACAAACTCAATGCAATGGATGAATTTTTTTCCTACTAGATACCTCCCCACACTTAGACAATTCCCAATCACAGAACTCAACCAGCGACATTCCATAGGAAAAGTAAATGTGAAGGAGAGGATACAACCTAATTTAAAGCGCTTCAAGCACTTGAAGTTGAAGGTGTGATCTCCAACAACCAACATGCAATCCTCCGAGATATGCTCAACATCAATAATCCTTTGAAGGTGTGATCTCCAACAACCAACATGCAATCCTCCGAGATATGCTCAACATCAATAATCCTTCTTGAATTATCCAATGGATTGAGATCAATGGGCAATGGATCCCAGATAGAAATAAAAATAAAAATAAATCAATTCCAATTTTAGAAAAATGAACAAACTCCTCAGACAACCATTCAAAAAAATCACTTATATTAAACTGTGCATCTAAATCAGCTTGCCCTTCAATGATTTTAAACAGTTCCTGAATGTGCTCTAGTGGAGGAGCTCATTCACCAAAAGAGACTCAAATTCTTAAAAAAAATCCATGAACATTTGAAATTAGGCATCAAGTACATCTTCTAAACTCTACAATAGAATTCAAGAACATATTTAAACCCCCCTCGTATGTTACCAAATTAAACATATTAAATAGAATAAAATTGGGGAATTTTTGGAACACATTTTAAAAATTACAAGTTTGGCCCAAAAATTTCAATATTTTCATTTTTAACCCTTGAAAATCCAAAAATCATAACTCAAATGATTTAAAAAAAGGTCTCTAAGATACTTGTTTTTTGTAAAGATTAAGTGACAAAAACCAACGAAAATAAGGGTGAAAAGTAGGAATGAAATATCACTCATCAAAATCCCCCACACTTAGCTATTGCACTCCGGCGCAAAATCAAATCAAAAATCCAATTTCAACAACAAAGTAAGAAAAACTGGGAAAGCATAAATTAGTTAATCATGCTCAAAATGATAATTATGCCAATTCAATTGCCCATGCTCAACCTTAAATGATTCTCATGCAACCAGAATTTTCAGAATGCAAACTTAGTGAACTTGGATAGGAAAATAACCACACAGAGAAAAGTGTTTACTCTCAACTCGCTAGTGTTTAGGGGTAAATTTTCACTCAAGTCCACTTATCCAATCATTCCACCATAGGCTTGTAAAAATTCTAAATCTCCAACACTTATTAACACAATGCATACATGAATCAAAAGGTCTTTCATTAGGCTGTAATGCAAAGAGCGGAAAGTGGATTTAAGAATGCATGTGGAAAGGAAAAGAGTATAACACATCACATTTATCCAGCAAACTGATAACAAGGGATTCATAAGCATAAACTAGGTTCAAGACATGGAAATTATACAACAATGCTATCAATTAAGAGCAGGGTGATTCATAACTAAGCAAGCAATAACTCTTGTTTCTTTTTTTCTTTTCCTTTCTTTATTTCTTTTTTTTTTTTTTTTTTGCTTTCTTTCTTCCTTTCTTTCTTTTTTTACATTTTTTTCAAATTTTTATTGCCTCTTTCTTCTCTTTTTGACAATCTTGTCTTGGCTTTCTCCTCATTTTCTTTTCTTTTTTTTTTTTTCCTAGTTGTTGCAGAACAATCATTTTGGCTTTCACCTTGAATTCATTCACAACTCATACCAAATATTCAATACAACTCAAAATATCCATAACTTGAATACTGGATATGCAAATGAATCCCATCAAAACAATATAGTATAACATGCATTCTTAGAAAACATGAGGGTGTAAATATTGAATGGAATGAAAGAACATAACCGACAGGCCCAAAGTGGCTAGCAAAGGATATAATCATGTTAGGTTGGCCATTTGGTTAGATTGGCTATTTTATACGAATGCCTTAATCATCTTCACAATGCATATGCAAAAGTAGATTTGATAAAGAATTAGGACAAGTTCTGAAGAATGAAGTGGAATAAGTGGATAAGGCACACTAAAAAGGGATCAATATAGGCTCAAAATAACCTTCCATCAGGGCTATGTTATCCCCTATCTCAAGCAAACCAAGTAGAACATTCTATCTTATACTAGCTACACTTGAAACATCCAAGTCTAACACTTCAAATCTCATTGGCAATCTCATCAAACTAAGCATTCTTATGTCAAAACAAAACTTTTCATTTAATTTTCCGAAGCTTTTTCAAAAACAGAATCAGAAAATCTTCAAATTTTTCAAAAATTTTGGCCAACTCAAAAACCATGCAAAATGATCTAAAACACACTTCCCTCCACACTTAAATGTTACATTGCCCGTAATGCAAACAGACTTATCAATCTAAATGAATGCAAACCTAAGCGAAAGAAAGCTTCAAAATGGCAAAACCTAAATGCAATGCAAATAAGTGCAATGGAATTTTTTTTTATTTTTTATTTTTTGCTACTAGATACCGCCCCCACACTTAGACAATTCCCAATTACAGAAATCAACCAGCAATATTCCATAGGAAAAGTAAAAGTGAAGGAGAGAATACAACCTAATTTAAAGCGCTTCAAGCACTTGGAAGTTGAAGGTTTGGCATCAAACAACCAACATGCTATCCTTCAACAAATGCTCCGCATGAACAATCCCTCTTGAATTATCTAGTGGCTTGGGATCAAAGGGCAATGGATCCAAGATAAAAGGTCAAGAATAGTCCTGAAACTCAAATGGAACCCTCATGGTAATATTTTCTTTTGCAATCAATTGTGCAAGTGCAGCACAACATGAATCATAGGTAACAAAGGATGACAAAATGTTTTCAAAGAAAATGTCACATGATTTGGATAGTAAAGACAACCAATAAAATCAAGATAGGGTTTGTGCATGAAAACTGTAAAAGAACTATCCCTTTTGTCTAGAGCAAGACCACTGGATACAATCTCCTGCGCTTCAATTTCTTCTTCATGTTTCTCAATTTCAAATTTCACAAGGATTTCGACCAAGTTTGGATATATAACCCTAATCTTCGTTTGGCTATTGAACTAAAATTGCTTGTCTATGTTTCACGATTTTTTTCCTTCATGCTCCCTGGCTAGTAATTCCTCAAACCCTCCGACCCATATGGTACCCCGATGGGATCATGTCTTACTAGAAACACTCCCGTGGGTTTATTTTAAACAGATATATATATATATATATTTCCTTATGCCGGCTTGCTTCATGTTTAATTTTAAATGTCATAATCATTTAAATAATAATTCAATACACAACATTTTTTAACAAATCATAATAACAAAATATGACATATTATCAACTGGTACAAGAAATTTTATTTATACAAATAATATAAGTTAATAAACAATTTCAACACCAAAAGCCAAACCAGAACAATTAAAAAAACATTAACAAACAAAATCTATTAGAAAATGAATGAAATTCCCAAGCAGAATCACTTCCTTTCAAGCAAAGGAACCCAGCAAAATAAAGACAGCTCTTCTCATGTGAGTGAAAAAAAAAATAAAAGAAATACATTTTCGATGAAAAAAATGTTATATATAAGAATATCCACGATAAATTTCATTATGTAGTATCCAAAGTCCCAAATGTCATATAAAATCTTTCATAAATTCCATGCAAAAAGTCAGAGTTCGTGACTGTAGTTGAAAACAAATTGAAATTGGAGGAATTTGACGAAATTTAAAAATTTATTCAAAAGTCCTTTATTATTTCAATTTGAGATGGTGAAATCTATCATGAAATATACATGGCACAAGAAGGGGGGGAAGATAAAGGGATAAGCATCTTAAGAAAGAAAGTTACGAACTTTTCATGCAGTAGAAAAGCAATAAAAGGAAAAAAAAGGTCACATAAAAAAAATCATGAATCTAACATCAGTAATTCAACAGTACTGATATATCTCATCAATACAATTAGAAACTTCTAGTTGATTGCATTCACCATCGATATTTGGTAGGTTATCTTGCTCAGTCATTTCACCATTTTCCTTGAGCAAGAAATGATTTGTGAGTGAATTATTTGGTTAAAAAAGAAAAAAAAAAGTGTTGTGAATGACGTATTGGATGGAATATGATGTACACACACACACACACACATAAAGGGAAAGTACGAACTTGTGACATACAACAGAGATTGCCCGTTTGGTGTATCTAAATTACAAAGAAGTTGGTCTCCGTTATGTTAGTCTCATGGATGACTTTTACCATAGCGTCATATCTCACAAAACTTGGAAGCTGAGGTTTTTATGCAGCCATGGAGACTAGTGAAAGGTGATGAAACAAAAAAACACACACACAGTTTTAATTTTTGTTTTTAAATATTGATGATATTGATCACTTAATAACTTTTAAAAAATAACTTATTTATTATTTGTGAGAATTAGGAATACCTTCTTTGAGTAACAAAGATTAATCTCCCCCCTTCCACATGGTATATTTTTCACACACAAAAGCTTAGATAATATTATAACAGGACAGTATACTTTGGTCACTAAAATGATTATCTCCATACTGAGCACAACTAATCACGAGTCCATAAAAAGACATTAAATACATTAGCTAAGTTATCATTTATCAATGTTAGCAGGCTAATGGAGTCAAGACTTGAGAACAGGAGTGCAACATATTTTTTAAAAATAAATAATTGTATAAAAATTTTACAAATATATATGGTTTATAGCGCATAGTAAATATCTTATATTCACCACAATTTATTATAATTGAAGATTGAAGATGTGGTACACTTGATTTTAAAAAAAAAATCATACATATATTTTAAGAGAATATTATTACTTCTATAATAACCATTTGCTCTTATATTTTAAATAACCATATTGTATAAAAATAGAGCAAGCCACTATTGCTAATTTTATAAATGGTTATTTATTATTCAATGGTGAGATTAGTTTCAATGTAGTTTTTTGAATAATTAGTTCACCTTTTTCATAAATTTCAAACAATGTTAACAAGGTTCTAATTTCTTACCAGTGTACAAATGAGTTAAAGCTATTTTCTATTTAGTTTCTTGAAAAAATTACAAATCCATTTATATTTAATCATGTTATGACATAACAATTGAAATTAACTAAGAACAATACAAATTTAAATTAATAATTTAAACTATTTATGGGAAAACTAATAATTCAAACAAATGCATATAAAAATAAAATAATTTCATTAAAATATATGAAACTTAAATAAATGTTTTAGTCAAAAAATAAAAGATAAATGGTTCAAAAATATAATTGATAATAATATTCAAATACAATTCAAAATCTTTTCAAAGTCATAAATCATACAACTTAAAATATAAATCATCGTTACCCAAAACAATGCTCCACATAGATTACCAAACTCCCTTCTCTCATATCAGCTACTTTTGATCCCTTCCCTAATGTTAGCTTCTCAATCAGATCTCAAACTTTATCCCTATTTGTCAAAGAAAATTGACTGAAGCTAGCCAAAGCCAAACAGCAGGCGGTTCAAATTATAAGGGTGGGGGACATGAGATGAAGATTTGTACCCATAGAGGCTTCAAAATTTGAGGGGGTTCCTCAATTACAAATAGCTCTGCCATTGAGACTACGACATAAAGCCCAGAGAAACAAGAAGTTTTTATCTGTCTACTTTTATTCTTTCCCTTGTCATAACTTATATTACTCGAGATGCATTCTCTGTTTGCATAGCTTAATAAATAAATATATGGTCCACCATTTAATGCATTAATGCTACATGCATTATACAGTATTGTGGCTGAGTATAAATATAGCAGAGAAACTAAGCAACCAAACATACCAAAGCACAAATGGAGCACCATTCAAATTAGGCAAAATAATTACAATTACAAATAGTTTTAAAAATACAGCAAACATACCTTGGTAGACTTCCTTGGGCAAGCCATAGAACTTAGCAAGACTCAGCCACCTATAACTTCCATTTTTCCAAGTCCGTATGGGCTGAATGGATCAAATAGAGGGAGTCAGCTTAAGAATAAGTAAAACTTCTGTGAAAACATGCAAAGTAAATGAGGAAACTTAATTGCAAACAAGCTTAATCTGCAAGATTTAAGAAACTAATACAATCATCCCCATCACAAAATGGCCCATTAAATGTATATAAACACCAGAGAAATAGTGGAAAGTAAACTCCGCACAGTATTTTCAATGACTTTAAATGAAAGGTGATTTTTTAAGTAACTGACAAATAAACTCCATAGCAACTTCACAAGCATTCATTACACATTTAGGAACCAAAGTAGAAAATTTTCATTCAACAAACACCCATCGCCATTCCCAGTACTTTTAAAAAGAAGACAAAAATGCAACATAAGGCATTTTTCATTGAGTGTAATTTTTTTTTTTGGGTTCATAATTTGTTTCGCTTAAATCAAATGCCCAGATGGATCAAAGCATATGACATCCATTCAGAGGGATAACAAAGCATGGATTGGATGAGAAACATAGGACTCATGCGATTTCAATGGAAAATAAACTAGATTTGTTCTAAGTCCCATAAAATGAATATGAGATATAAACTATCCAGCAAAAAAAACAAAAGTTCAAGTAACCAAATAATTTGGATGTCTACAGATAAATAAGTCCGGCAAGAGAATTGAATACACGTCACTCCAAAATGCAAAACAGAAAACACATCAACCTGCCCAGAAGAATAGAACATTACGGCCTTACGGAGATACAACATAAGCCTAATAAACGAGCAATAAAACATGAATCTTAGATTTGAATCGGAAACACGTTCCCAAGATCCCATATGAGAAGAAAACACATCACTAATGGGAGCCTTTAGCATCCTCTACAGAAAGAAAATCCTATAAGGCCCCATTCTAACAAATTAACATGCCTCTAGTAGGATTTATGAAGCGCTAAAAAAAAGAACTAAAAGAGTAATGAATCAAAATAGACCAGAGAAGACAATTAAACTAACCTTATGTTTGGTTGGGGGGAGGGGAGGGGAGGGGGAAATTGAGGGGAGGGGGAACCCCCCCCCCCCCAAATTGGGGGGATGCCCCCTCCCCTCCCCCTCCTCTCTCCTTCCCTCCCCTCCGCTCCTCCCCCTCACCTCCATCCCCTCCCCCCCCTTCCTCCCTTGAACCAAACAGAACCTAAAATAAAACTGATTCGGGTAATGATTAAGAAACACATAGCAGCTATGAGGAAATTCTTGCAAATCCGAAGAATAACACAACTAGAATAGCAATTAACAAGCCAATGGGCCCAAAGAAAGAAATAAAGAATGAATGACAAGAAAAGAAAAAGAAACTTCCAAGGAAAAGGAACAGCTGAAAAGGAGCGAATTCTCGAGTGCAATAATACAGCGAAATCTAGAACAGGTTTAAAAGGAGACTTATACGGTAGATGCTAGAATTTGTAAGAAAGAAATCATCAAGTCAGAGACCGTAGAACATATTTCACCCAAATCAACAAAAAACCCCATGAGAAACTTGAAACCCTTACTGGAGCAATCTGCAGGAGGAGCCAGGAATGAGCGAAATGACGAGAGAGATGAAGGAGCGACACCAACAAATTTGAGACCTAGATGAAGTCTTCTCTGTTTCTTTTCCTTCAGCAACCGCTCATAATTAGCGGCTCTAGTGACCAGGCGAAAGAGATCGGTGAATTCTTGCCCTTCAGGCTTCTCTCTCGTATTGAAGTTCGGAAACATATGGCCCCGATGAAGTACCTCTTGCCTCATCAGGTATTCTGAATTCGGTTGCACCTAGGGCTCGGGATCTCTTCTGCTGAACGGCGCGAAATCTCTTGAATGACAATCGGCGTCTTGAACCCTCAGAATGCTCTTTGTGCCTTTCCATTGCCAAAGGGTTGGAGTTCTGAATTCTGGTCTTGCAGAGGAAATTGAGAGAGAAATCAATAAAGTGAAAGATGTGGGTCTGAGAGGCACTGAGATTGCGAGAGAAATCAACACACGGGTGTGATGAGAGGCGGTGGTAGTCTCGGGAGCGCAGAGCAGAGTTGTGTGAGAGAAATGAGGAGTCATGTTCTTTCCGTTTATTTGAAAAAAAAAAAAAGAACAAAGAGGAGCCGTTTGTTACTGTTGTTAGATTGAATAATCAATAATCAATGGTAATGGTCAAATAACCCTACTCTTAAGCATTTTAAAATCTCCACAATTTAAACTTTATTTTTAATTTTTTAAATTTATAATATTATAAGCTGTAATTTTAATTTACGCAGTTTTTAAAATCAACAATTAAGTATTGGAATGACTAAAAAAATGCAAAGTGTATAGAGAAAAAATGTTAAAATAAAATCTACTGTTTATGTAAAAGTTTAAAACAAACCTCATTAAAAATTTGTGAAATAATTTTTTTAAAAAAATAAATGATTTATAAAACAAGCTGAAATAAATGCTTCTGTAACATCTAATCTAATATGTGTAATCAAATATCTAATCTAATTTACATAGTAAAGAACAATGTCAAGGCAGTGCAGGCAGTGCAGATAGTGCTTTGAAGAGTGTGTTTTTCTTTTTTTTTTATTTTGTTTAAAAAATAATTAATGAAAATTTGTTAAAAAATATGAATGTGAGACTCATAGTAAATAAATGTGAGACTCATAGTACATAAAATGTGAGAACAGTAACTTGAATTGGATTTGCTTTCAAAGAAGGATTCTTAGGAGTAACCAGAA
>NW_026556971.1:0-29384 GCF_029017545.1 Prosopis cineraria | reverse complement strand
CGTATCCTATAGACAGAGAAAGACATTATATAAAGTTAATTTCAATGATTTGATAATTTTTCTTCTTTTGATACTTTTATCATTACTGTCATGGGCAAGGTCTTCTTTCAGTGAGAATTGATTACTGTCAATGGTCTTTTATTGAAGAAACGACCAAGGTATTTCATTACAAGTTATCTCGTTTAAATTCATAATAATAATAATAATAATAATAATAATAATAATATTTTAATTACATAGATTCCTTTTCATATATATTTTAGAATGAATGCTAACTTTTCTAAAATTTCACTAAAATTATAAAACTTCTAAATTGTGTTGAGTTTTTACAGCTCATCTGTACTTTCAAAATACAAACCTTTCTATAAAATAAAAAGATTCGAATACTTTATTTTAAACTTTTTATTAAAAAATTTGAAAAAATTACTGTGAAATCCCGGTCGAGGAGTGCAGAAATTATTACAAAGTCTCAAATCTCTATGTAATTACAAAAGTACTTTTACATTTATCATAAAACAACAATAGGATGAACAATGTGCTTTACACGTATACTTTCTTGATATAAAATTTTTAAAGTTTGAAAGATTTTTTAGGCCATTAAATGTAAGACGAAGTTAGAGTAATTACTTTTTTTTTCAATTTTACCTATTAATTATTTATTGCCATTTGAATTCATAAACAATAACTTATTATAGTCATTAATTACAAAAAAAAAGGGATAAATTTAAAAGTTACATACTTTTTTTACAATTTAAATATTATACTCCTTCTATTAAAAAATGTAAGACATTTTTTGAAAAGTTAGATGTTAAAAAATGTAAGACATTTTTAGCCTTTCGAGATGTAATCATTACCTTTTTTTTTCAAAAATACCTTTATTGATGATAACTTTATATTTATTATAGGGTGTTTAATAGAAATAAGTATGAAAAGGTAAGATTAGTTTGAAAATAGGTGAGTGCTTTATTAAGGGTAAGATTTAATTAAAATACCTTACATTTTTAAATAGAGGAATAAGTAACATTTTCTAATAAGTAACATTTCCTAATAAGCACCAAGTTTGTTAACTTCCTCTAATATTAAAAAACCCAATAGTATATAGAACATTATATAGATAGATATACTATAAGATTCGTTATGCATGTCTACATTAAAATTTTTAATAGCATATTATATTCTAAAACTTTTTATCATGTACTTATTAAAAATATAAAATATTATTTTATTTTAAATTTCTTAGTCCTGTACATATTAAAAATCCCCACTACAACTTAAAATCTGTCTAATATAATTGAAACGATGCATAGAAGATTAACATAGTTCCTGCTCAAGAATGACATGCACAGAAAAGAATCTAACCTCGATAATAGTGTACTATTTATTAATAATTTAAATAACACATAAAATTTTATTAAAATTACATAAATGAAAAAGTCAACATAATGCTCCACGACCGTAAGATTCAAAAAGGGAAAACACTAAAACTTCAAAAATTCAAATTTTAAAAAGGTAAAATGACAATAAAATACCCTTAAATTATATAAATGATAATTTCATCTCTCAAAATGTCATAATACTAATGAAATTTTTAGAAATTTCTTTATCAATAAATTTTTTTAATAAAAAGAAGATTTTTTTGTCAATAAATTTTTTAGTAAAATAACCATTTTATCCTTGTTAAAAATAACAAACTCAATCATAACTTTTGTTTAAAGAATCACAAATTTTATTTTGTAAATCACAAGAGTTGAACAATAAATTACAACTTATTATGTGTAATTTTTATTATTAAAAAATAAGCTCTAATCACAATTTTTATTTAAAGAATAATAACTTTTATCCTGTAAATTGTAAAAATTAAATAAAAAATTATAATTTGAACAAATTCTCAAGATAACAAATTCTATTCACAATTTTTATTTAAAAAATTATAATTTTTAAAAAAATTATAAAAATTAAATAAAAAATTATAATTTATCAATAATGATAAAATAATATTTTTATTAAAAAATTATTGATAAAAAAATTTTCAAAGACTTCATTGAAATTGTAACCGTTTAAGGGATCATATTGCCATTTACATAATCAATATAGGGAGTTCAAATCACCACACAGATCATAGCTCATTGGCCATTGATTATTTTAATCTAACGATTTATAAACTTTAACTTTTTTTCGGGTTGATCCCCACGGTCTCTGAATAGTGATTACTGAAACACTCATCGATTCTTACAGGAATTCCCAAAACAGACAATCTTGAATGCATGAAGGAGTTTCGCCCCATCTCTCTATGTAATGTGAGTTATAAAGTGGTCTCCAAAGTGTTAACGAACAGAATTAAAGGTGTTATCAGCAAATTGGTGGACAAGCATCAAAGTAGTTTTATTCAAGGAAGGCAAGGAAGTGACAATGTGATTATTGCCTAAGAAGTCCTGAATAGAATGAGGAATAGCAAGCGAAAAAAAAGGGATAGTAGTTATAAAAGTAGATTTAGAAAAAGCATATGATAGATTGGATTGGAGATTTGTCAAATGGTGCTTATAGGAAGTTGGGATTACAGGCAAAATTTTGGAATTGATACAGCTTTGCATTAAAAGTCCAACAATGATAATTCTTTGGAATGAGGAGCCTACAGAAGAAATCAAACCTTCAAGAGGGGTTAAGCAAGGGGACCCTATCTCACCTTACATCTTCACACTTTGCATGGAGAAACTTAGCCACATGATTCAAGATGAGATTAACTTGGGCAATTGAAAACCAATAAAGTTGAATAAGAATGGACCACCTATCTCACACCTTTTCTTTGTAGATAACCTTTTCCTATTTGGGGAAGCCTCTTTCGACCAAATTGAAGTAATCAGCAATTGTTTGGAGAGGTTTTGAAACCTTTCAGGTCAAAAGGTAAACAAGATCAAAACTAAGATGAGTGTTTCCAATTCTGTCCACTTCTCTAGAGCTTTGTCTTTAAGCAAACAACGAGGTGTCAGCCTCACTGGGGACCTTGGGAAGTACTTAGGAATCCCTCTATTGATTAAGAGGGCAAACTATTTGAATTTCAAGCCCATTCTGGGAAAGGTCAGAGCCAAACTATCAGGGTGGAAAGGCAAACTACTCACATTTGTTGGGAGATCAATACTCATAAAATCCATACTTACGACAATCTCAAACTACCACATGCAAATCATGATTCTACTTGAGAAATTACTTTAAGAAATTGAGAAGGAAAGTAATGCCTTTCTGTGGGGAAGCAAGGATGGTGAAAAGAAACTTCACCTTGTCTCTTGGGATATAGTTAAACATAAAAAAAAATCAAGCGGTCTAGGAGTTAAGGACTTATAAGTGCAAAATCAAGCCTTTATTCTAAAATTATGCTGGAATTTGGTCACAAATAGAGACTCCTTTTAAGTTAAATTTGTGAGATCCAATTATAAGTGTGGGGATTCTGATAGGCCTATGATTTCCAAAAGGAAAAATGCTTCAGAAATAAGGAAAAGTATGCTTAAAGTTTGGGATAGATTCACAGAGGGCATTGGCAAGCGATGTAACTCGGGTAGAAATTTAAAATTTTGGTGTGATAACTGGTCTATCATGAATAAACCCCTAATCAAGTATGTCAAAGCCAATAGTCTCTCGCTGGAAATTAAAGCCACCATTAAAGATTTTATCTCTCCAAGCGAGGGGTGGGACAAAACTAAAATGGCAAATTGGCTCACTTTCTCCATCATTAGTTGAATCACTAGCACTAGCCCACCAAATGCGTTGAGAGGAAGTGATAAATTTGTGTGGAAACCATCATCAGATGGTGCTTTAACATTAAATCTTCTTATGATTTTCTCCTTGCAGGTACTAATGCGAATGGAGACAGCTTATGGAAAAAAATTTGGAGATATGATGCACCTGAAAAAATGAAAAACTTCATTTGGCTCCTAAGGAACAATAAAGTCCACTCAGCACAACTCAGAGAACGAAGGGGCATAACTATCTCAAGTGCTTGTCCAATGGGATGCATCGAAGAAGAGTCAACTATGCACATAGTTAGAGATTGCAAAATTGCAAGAGATGCATGGAGACAAATTATAAAACCTGAACATTGGAGCGATTTTTTGCAGCAACATTGTCTAAAATGGATTAGATGGAATAACACAAATGATGTTGGCATTGAGTCTATAAAAAAGGTACCCTAGACCACTATTTTTGCTTATGTTTGCTGGGAACTTTAGACCAACAGATTTACAAATTTATTTGGGAATGAAAAGCCCAAATTGCAGATTGACAATAACAAGTGCAAAAGCCTTGACTGATATCAATCTTACTAGGAGAGTTAATATGGGAAAAAACTCCCACAAGCCAAATGATAAATGGCACCCCCCTAAAAAGGGCTTTGTAAGATTGGATGTTGATGGGTCAGTGCATGCTAATGGTCTTGCTATATATAGAGGAGCTTCGATAAATGAGAATGAAAGATGGATCACAGGTTTCTGTGGTAAACTAGGGCAACTTTCACCGGTATTAGCTGAAATTATGGGTATTATTATGGGACTTAAAATTTGCTAATCAGCAGGGGTATTGAAAATAGAAGTCTACATTAATTGTATTGAAGCGATTAACCTCCTAACTAGAAGATTTAATGAGGATCACCCTTTTCAAGACATCCTATCTTATGCTACTAATGTATTAAATAAGAATTGATCTATTTCTATCAATTTTGCTTTTAGGAATGTTGTTATTACCGCTCACAATCTAGCTAGGAGAGCTCACTCCGAGGAGGATTGCCTTCGCGTCTTTGATCATCCATCACCTTAAGCATTTGTAAGAGGTGGATGATGATTGTTGTTAGGTTTTCCTTTAGTCTGCTTTTAATTTCTTGTTTGTTCAGTATTGAATGATATTCAGTTTCTTACTAAAAAAAACACTCATCGGTTTATCAATCTCTCCCTCATTTCTCATCCCCCTGTCTGAAGTATCACCGGGTCTCCCTCACTCACATCTCTTACCTTCTCAATCTCCCCCTCCTCTGCGTCATCGGCTCTCAAACTGGTCTCCCACCTTGGATCTCTCCGCTAGGTCGACCTCTCAACTTCTCCGTTCAAGCTCTTTCTCTGTCGATTTACGATGTCATCCTCCATCTCTGCCTCTTCTCTTTCTCTTTCACTTTCACTATCACACCTCGTCGCCATGGCCTCAGATCTTCTCGTCCACCCCCTCTATTATCTCAGGTTTGCCCAGATCTTTCTCTATCTTGATCATGGAAGAGCCGATGAAGGCAGGATTGTTGTGCCTTCTTTTTTCTTTTTGACTTATTTTCATCATCTTGCTGCTGTTCTTTATTTATTAATTATTTATTCTTTCTATATTTATAAGAATATTTTATAGGATTATTAGTTTTTTTTATTTTTGTTTGGATATGCTGTGCAATTTTCATTTTGAGTTTAGACATGTTTTCTGATTCAACTTCGATTTTGATTATTATCCTGGTTTCAATCTAACCTCATTCGCTTAGTCGTTATTTTTTTTCTCAGGTTTTTCCCATTTTCACATTGTTCTTTTTTTTCTATTGATCTCCTCACGGGCTTTTGCTTCCATTTGTTTTTGCATTTGGTCTTGATTTGAATTTATTTGTGGAATTTTTAGAAGCAGGCTTTTGGTATTAGGTTTTTTTTTTAGAAAAATGACAATCAAGTCTCAAAGGATAATTTTATACCATTAAGTCCCAGCTAATTTTAAAAAGCCAATCAAGTCCCATGCTGTTTTTTCCCAATCAGAATTACAAAGAAAATGATGAAAATACCCCTATGAGTAAATATAACATGTATACTCATCAGCTTCAACATTTCCCTCCCGATTTATCTCTTTCCCGCCCATTGATAAGAGCTGCATGTAAGTGGTGGAGCTATACATTGAAGAATACCCATTCTTGAAATAGAGTTATGCTTGAAAGAGGTGAGTTGCCTTATTATTGACTCAAGGAAGCTTAAGGAGTTGTGTTGATGCGTGCAGACAGGTTTTTTTTTTACAAATCCTTGCATCTGAACAAAAAGGTTTACTCCATGAAGGTTTGATTTCTTACAAAATGGCTTTCCTGAGGAAAAAGATGGAACGGTTTTCTACAATTGAACATGAAAGATTTTTTTTATTTCATGTTTTTAAATATTTGGCATGAAGATTCGACATTTTGCAACTGAAAGTGTAAGAAATTACTATCGAGTGTCCATATTTTAAGATGGAACGCTCTCACTGTTTAACTAATGCGAAAATCACTTATGTCAAAAGTAACTTGTTTCTAAGTAATATATTATTACATTTTATTTTGTTTCTTGTAGGTTAATATTATTGGGTACGATGAAAAGTAGTTGTTTAAAGAAATTTTTTATTATTTTCATTTTAGTGGAGATATTGTAAAAGATATGCATAGAAAAATGCATTATGATGGGGGGAGTTGTAATGGAAGAATGATTAGAGAAGTAATGTTGCTTGAAGGACTTGTTAGATTGATTTCATCATGCTTGAATTGTGATTTAAATGGAATGGAGTTGAAGTACACAGTAAAGTTTAATTGCAATGCTCTTTTAGACCTTAAAGATGATGAAAGGATAAATCAATTAATGAAATTGAATGATAATTTTGCTCATGTGTACATCATTGGGAAGATATAGCAAAGTATAGAGGCAACAAGAGATTCAATTGATGGGTAAGTTTTTTTAATAGTTGCATAATTAATATTATATTAATATGAATATGGATGGTAGTAATAAACATGATTTGAATGAAAATGCAGAGCAGGATGTTCAGCTGAGAATTCACATGCTACACAAGATCTTGAAGTTCTACCATGTGCAATACAAAGTATCCCAACACCAATGCCTGAGCTAAATGCAACAAAGTGAAAAGATTTACTAGTAGGATCTGAGCAGATTTTTGCGAGTGCTAATGATTCTAGACAAGCGATCTACAAGTATAGTGTTGCACTATGCATGTTATCTTCGTAGTTCATAGGAGAAAGTATACAATGGCATTATGCATCATGTTGAGACCCATAAGATGTCAAAGCCAAATGCATTGACAGTATCTAAGCTCATAAGCCAAACCTTTTTGCTACCTCCTAGAACATCTCAATCAGCCGGTAGACCTCATCATGTGAGGATTGAGTTTCAATATCAGCAGAAAAAGGTTTATCATTGTTCTCATTGTCATGAAGCAGACCGTACACGGAAGAGGTGTAGAAATCTAAATTCAAGTTGATGTTATTGTAAATAGGTTACCACATGAACTTAGATTTGGGTGATATACATATATGGATAGTTTTAGATCAAGTTAGATTTGGTTAACATATATAGGTTTTTATACATATATATTAGTAATATTGGGGGGTTTTTTTGATACATAGCAACCCCTCTTTTATAAATTCAAGTTCATACTTTTGTGTATGTAGACAAATGATATGTGCAGATGCATTAGATGAATTAATACATGCAACTTATATGTACAGTTCATATCTTCTGTAATCACTAAAAGTGTGTTGTCTTAAAATTTTGAATAGAGGTTGCAAATTATTTGTAAGGCAGTTACAAAATGTGATATGTCAATTGCAAAATTACTGGAACCATGTCCTAAAATAATTGATAGCTTTGCAAGTTTAAGAATTCAAAAGTTATTCCATCCAAAATTTCGAGAATGAGTTGCAATTATTCGTAAGGAAGTTACAATATTTCATATGTTAGTTGCAAATTACTGAGTCATATCCTAAAATAATTTGATAGCTTTGTAAGTTCAAGAATTTAAAAGCTATTCCACCCAAGTTTTGAGAATAAGTTGCAAATTATTCGTAAGGAAGTTGCAAAATTTAGTATATTAGTTGTAAAATTACTAGAGCCATATCCTAAAATAATTTGGTAGCTTTGCAAGTTCAAGAATTCAAAGTTATTCCACTCAAAATTTTGAGAAGGAGTTGTAAATTATTCGTAATAAAGTTGCAAAATTGATATGTTAGTTGCAAATTACTGGAGCGTTATCCTAAAATAATTTGATAGCTTTGTAAGTTCAAGAATTCAAAAGTTATTCCACCTAAAATTTGAGAAGGAGTTGCATTTATTTGTAATGAAGTTGCAAAATCTAGTATGTCAGTTGCAAATTACTGGAGCCGTCCTAAATAATTTAGTAACTTTGCAAGTTCAAAAATAAATAGTTCTTCCACCCAAAATTTTAAGAAGGAGGTGCAAATTATTTGTAAGAAAGTTGAAAAAATCTGGTGTCTCAATTGCAAATTACTGGAGCATTATCCTACAATATTAACTTTAAGAATTTAATAGTTTTCCACCTAAAATTTTGAAAAGAAGTTGCAAATTATTATAAGACAGTTGCAAAATCTGGTGTCTGAATTACAAATTACTGGAGCGTTATCCTAGAATAATAACTTTTTTAAAAATTCAATGGTTCTTCCATCCAAAATTTGACAAGCAGTGGCAAATTTGTCTCGAGTTAGTTACAAAACTGGGTATCTAAGTTGCTTGACAACTTGATTGATTGGGTATAATATATAACTTGAACATTATAAATACGTTTCAATATTAGAAGTTGGAAATAAAAATTGTGAAAACAAATTACAGAATTACAAAGTTGCAAACTTGATAATTGGGTACAATGTATAACTTCGAACTTAAAATCCATTTGAGCATGTCATCACTTGTACAAACTACATAGTCCCTTTCAGCTGAGACACTAGGGAAAAAAAATTGAAGAAGCAATTTCTGCATAATCGAAATGGTAAATATTGATGAGGATCAGACTCTTCAGCTAGGCAAATGCATCACACCCATCAAAGATTAATGACCAAAACAGATTACAGCTTAATGACTTAAGCAATTGATCACTTAGGGCAGAGAAGAGATGTTAAACCGGACTAGAATAGAGATGATAATAGCTTTATTGGATAGCTCGGGGAAGAGATGATAGAGAGCTTTACTCGCTTGCAATGAGACAGGGAAGAGACGATAAAACAAAGTAGGGAAGAAGAGACGAGGAACAGGGCAGGGAAAGAAGGGATTACGAACAGGGCAGGGAAGAGTAGATAAGGAGAAACCTCACTTTTCATCAGCCAAATAAGGGTATTTCGATCATTTCTCATTATATTAAAATGCCACTCAAGAACCTAGGGACTTAACTGGCTTTTTAGAATGTTTTGGGACTTATCTTGAATAAAATTGTGTCATTTTCCCTTTTTTTTTTCCTTCCGATTCTGATGGAGAGAAAGAAAGAAGGCATAGAAGGCAAAAGACGAAAAGGGAAGATGATTGGATGTGGCCGCGGCAGGAGCTGTGGGGAAGCTCTGGTATCGACTGATACTTCCTGCCACCGTTCCCGGTCTGAAGCCATGTCATCGGAGCCGATTTCATCACCTGGCTGGCCCATTTTGCATCGCTCGGTGCCTTCCAGAAACATTAAAAAAAAAAATCTGGAGCCTACAAATACAAATCAAGATTAAAGGCACGTAAAATTTATTAATTGAACTAAATTAAAAATGTAAAAGACGAAAACAAAATTAGTAATTGAAATAACTTTTGGCCCAAAAAATATTGAAATAAATTAAAATTATCTGGTTCGGATATATGATTTGCCAAATCCTAGGCTCATTTATGGAAGCTTGCTTAACCCAATGACAATCAAGAAAGATTCGGCTTATGACATTGCCGCAAATGGCGTGCCATGTGGGCAACTGACTAGGACTAAGGGTGACATGGCGTCCAGGTGGCTAGGTGACTAAGATGATGGCAGGACTAACTACTGACATGGTGTCCAGGTGGATGGGTGACTGGGAGTAAAGGGTTGATATGGTGTCCACTTGGATGTGACAGGGATAAATGATGACTTGGCATCCAGGTAGGTGTGACTTGGATGATGACTGGGATAAGAGCTGACATGGCGTCCAGGTGGCTAAGTGACGGGTGAACTACTGAAACTGGGTCCAGGTGTCTGTGTGACTGGGACGAAGGGCTAACATGTTGCCCAGGTGTCTGCGTGACTTGGAGGATAGCTTGACTAAGGGCTAACATGTACGAATGATTTCATCATGTAATTTATTAGATTCTTCATATCATATTAATGTGAAATATAAAATTATAATTTAGTAACTTGAACAAAAGTACAAAAATGTATAATTATTTTTTTGAAAACATGTATAAATTTTGAAAAAAAAATGCAGGTTTATATAACTTCATTAAAATTAAAAATAAATTTTTCAATCAATTAAAAAAATTTAGAAAAAAAAACTCATTCATTCCTCTCAGTAAAAATTAGAATATAACTTAATCAATCCATTGAAACCAACCCTTTCACTTATTTGAAGATGATTTAATTTAAAACTTCATCTCTTCCAAATGTCATCACAATAGCAAACAAAGACTTAATTTGGACAACCAAGTAAAATTGAGTCTAACAGTAAAAATTAGTTTTTCATAAGATGATAAATTAAAATTCAATTCCCATCGGCCTCTAATAGAATAATACCAATGAGGGGACAAAAAGGATTAAGTTGGGCAGTTCCCACACCAGAATTCGTACGTGACAGTTGATATATATAGAATGATATTGTAACATCGCCATGAACAAGGTAACTTCCAATATTGAGTTATATGCAACACACGAAGCTAGCTATGAAAACACAAGATGATTTGGCTCCAATAACGAACCCTTTATTCCATTTCACGTAGAAGCATTTGACTATTGAATTTATCCAAGAGATGTTTCAACCTGCTGCTAAATACATACTATACATTATACAAATATAATAGTTTGGCTGGCTTTCTTGCGCGTCTTGGGCACAAAGAATTGTAATGGTACAATGATTCTCATGTCTTCATCCTAAAATTTATGATAAAAGCTGAACGGCGGCTATGGAGGTATTTTTTCCCGCAACTTTTGTGTAACAGCAACACGCACAGTCATGACGCCAGCAGCTGGACCAGTGATCCGGACCTTCACTATTGGCTCTTCAATGGCTACCAGCTCCAGAGACCCTTGACTGCCTCCAACCAGGTATGGCCTTATTCCTCCAACGCCTGAATCAGTTTTTAAGAGTTGAACTATATTAACCTTGATGCTGACATCAAATAATAAGCACTTCCCAAGAGAGATTGAAGAATATTACATCAATAATCAAGATAGGATGTTCCCCCATTCTCCATCAACAATTACAGTTTACATTTTTTTATTTTTCCATAAAGAAAGTCTAGGTAAGTTGGATCTCAGGGACATCAAGGTCAGCACATGCTTTTAGACTCAAAAAATACAAAAAATATTCATAGAGGAACTTAAAAATTACCTGCTAACAAAGTTCTCATATCAGCAGTGAGAGTTGAATCTATAACCTTATGGATCATGAGTCACCAACTTAACCAACTCTTGTTAGCAAATTACAGTTTGCTTTTTGCAATGCCAATAGTAATTAAGCTTCGACTGATCTTGGACCAATCTCATTACCCATAATCCCAAAACATATAACTTTATACTAAATTCTAATTTTATTTTCACCAGGATCAAGGCATCTTTCATTTGCTGACATGCTATAAATGAGCCTGACAAGCCACAAGCCATCTAGCAGATAGAATAAAATTCAATATCATCCTAGAATATACACCAAAAAAGTTAATAGTAGTTTCAAAGGTTTTACTAACATTTGTCTGCCATCAAAACTACAGAAGGATCCTAGCTTTTGATAGAGAAAACCCCCGTTTAACAATGCCAATAAATCCCAGTTCATTTTTTATCACATAAAAATTGTCATGCCAGCAGCACTAACTTAATACCCAAAAAGAAAAAAAAGAAAAAAAAAGATCCTCACTGTCAACACTCTTCAGTCTTCCTTGTCATGAATCACACAAGTCATAATTTATTTAATAGTGTAATTCTGTTTTGCCCCTCCTTGATTCAAATATAAGTATAAAATAAAAACTCAAGCCATTTATCGAACAGTGTTCTAGAAAGCATATGATGATTTGTGGATGGCAGATAAAAAATCTTGCTTAGCTCATAACGGGAGGGTTTTGCAACATGAATAATTGTCAGAAGTTGCTTGGTATCCATAGTCAAACATTTTCCATTACATAATGAACAGCAACTGCAAATTTTCACCTTTGCCCTGTTTTCTTTTCTATTTAATTACCAGGTATCGGTCCATCATGTAGCCCCTATCAATTTTAATGACTAAAATGGCATTAGATGGTACATGATAGGTATTATTATTAGTCTTTTTTTTTTAATGTCAAAAGAAGAAAGGATCTGTTTTTCTTTAAAGAACACCAAGTTCCTAAATCACTGTGCCACTCTTTTTTATTATCTCTTTAAGCCAACTAATGTTGAACTTGCTTCCTTTTCCAGATATAATAACATGCACGGTCTTCCTCTTAAAGCCCATTCTGCATGTCTCTATTTCTCTATCTTGTTCAGAGAAGAAGACAACCTAAGCATGGGAAATCTCTACTACAATCAGTCAACCATAATTCATATAAATGCTAGAGAGAAACAAGCATAATATTAGAGTATGCCATAACTAACCTTCTCAATATTTTCTTCATTTAGCTCAAGGCCAGTTTCTTCATCAGCTACTTGTTCTACTGCCACTACTTCAGGGATCTTTTCCATTAAACGACGCTCAATACCCAATTTCATTGTGGTAACAGCACTTGGACAGGAGCCACATGCTCCTTGTAGCTTCAACCTTACAACAACCATCAATTTCATGCAAAGCCACATTCCCCCCGTCAGAAATTAGATATGGACGAATTTCATCCAGCACACTTTCTACATTATCAGCAGTTAGTGGCAATTCCAGAGCTGGATCCGGAGTCGCGACGGCGTTCACAACTGCACAGGAACATGAAAATAAACCTTGAGTTTGACATCAATTAAACTGGGGGGGGGGGAGGATTTGTACTCAAAGACAGACACGGTCTCGACGCTACTAAATTAAGGGGGGCAGAGACAAGCAACTAATTTCTTGCCCAAAGGAACATGGAAATGAACAGGATGCGATTTAACCCATAATTCTAACAAATGAAATAAACATTCGTTTCGGAGTCATGATTCTTGAACTCAAACCTCAGAAGTATTACCCGCCTCACAATTACAGGCAAATACAGGTTCTTTCGGAAATGCAATAACAACAAACAGTATGACTGAGATTAAGTGGAGAAATAAAAAGCAAAATCAAAGTACTCACCCAGCCGGCGTCGTATACCGTGCGGATAACGAATTCGACCAGAGCGAAACAAACTCAGCGGCACAAGAAAACCAACCTTCCTTAAATAGACATGGTTGCCGAAAAAGCTTGTACCCTGCAATTTTCCAGGAAAGATAGAATCCAATAAGGAAACATGTCATCTGACAATAAAAATTATTTATGCAACAAAAGAAAGAGGCAAAAAAACCTTTGATGAGCGAGAACAAGAAGGTGGTTCTAGGGCTTGTTGGGTCCTGCAGTATGACGGTGTATTCAGAACTACAGCTTGCATCGCTGTTCGGTTTCGAATTTAGTGATGTAAAATGAAGTTCAGATGAAGAAATAGCCGGCCAGTGATGGAGATTCTGTTGCCTTTTCCTTCAGTTTCTCAGCAACCAAATCCGACCCGACGTCAGACGAGCCTAGAAAGTTCAGGCAGGCTTTCTTCCCTATATCTGGCTTCGTCCGCTGCTTGCGCTTCTTTATCATTATTTTTTATTATTCTTTCCCCGAAAATTGCGGACGCGAAATTCACGAGTCAATTCTCCTCGATTGGTTTTGGGCTCTTGGCCAACAAAAAGAAGAAGAAGAGAAAATGACAATAAAATTATTTTAAAAAATAATAATTTAATTTTTTTAAATATCAAAAATTTTATTAAAATTTTAAGAGCTTATATATTAATAAATTTTAAATTAAAAAATTATTTTATTTTTATTGATAAATTATAATTTTTTATTTAACTTTTATGATTCTTTAATGCTTGAAAAAATATTATTACCAATTTAGTTTTATTTATAAATAATTGTCAATTTTCAACCCCTCTTTATATTTTTATCTTCATTAAATGTTTTAAATTTAAAAATATTTATTAAGAGTAAATGTAAAAATTGTTAAATTTTAAATAAAGTTAATGAGATTTGAGATTTTTTTATTTTTAGTAAAATATGTTGGAAATAATTTATAAATAAAAATAAATAAAATATTTTAAAATAAAAATTGTAATTGGAGCTTGTTATTTTAAAATTTATTTTTTAATAACACATTTGATAAGTTTATGATTCTTGTTCAACTTTTATAATTAACAGAACAAAAGTTATTATTTCTTAAATAAAAATTGTGATTGGGGCTTGTTATTTTAAAAATTTATTTTCAATAACAAAAATTATATTTGATAAGTTATGATTTTTTATTCAACTCTTACAATCACAGAATAAAAATTGTTATATTTAAGTAAAAATTGTGATTGAAATTTATTATTTTCAATAAAAATAAAATTAGGGACTTCAATAAAATTATGATATTTTAAAAAACTCATATTATTATTTATATAATTTAAAAATTTTATTATCATTTTTTTGTGAGTTATTATTATCATTGTACTAAAATTTGTATGTGAACATATTTGTTTCAAACATTAATCGTTAAATTAAAAATTATTTAAATTATAATATGGTAAAAAATACTTTAAATATATTATTAAAAAAGAACATGAGATTGTAACTTGTAATTTTTATTATATAAATACATTTAAAAAATGTGTAATTTAAATTTTTAAATAACTGAATTTCTCACACTATTTAACTCTCTAACCAATGTGCTTACAGACATATCACTCTTAGCAAACGTATCGTGGTGAGCTTTGGCAAAGTACTTCCAAAACGAATTTTTAATCAACCATTCTCTTGTTAAAAGGTAATAGATGATAAGAGGAAGTTCTTTTTTATTCTTGTTTTTTATATAATCCTTTTTCAATGTAGTAACCTTTTTTTATTGAAAAATGAGTTTTTTTTATGGATTTTTGTTTCCAACCAACTTTTAACTTTCAAAAAATACTCACAGAATTATCCAGAAGCAAGAAGTTGTTTTACCAAATAAACCCTTGAATGGAAGTGGGAAAAGAAGCAATTCAAATTTTAAAAAATAGGCACAAACTCAAATAAGCCCTTATTTTCTGGTTTAAAGTGCCAACGTTTTGATTGATAAATTTAAATTAAATTTTTAGATATAAAATCTCATTTAAATTTCATGCATTTTAATTTTTTTCATTTAAATAGTGTACAAAATTATAAAAAGAAGAAGAGAGATGGATTGAGATTTAAAATGAAAATGAAATGTTAAGAATGATGAACAAATCTCTATTTTTTAACTAGTTATAAATGAGAATAAGAGATAAGAGTAGATACTAGAATAATGGAAATACAAGTACCGATAATGAAAATATGGGGAAAAAAAATTTGAAGTAATTGAAATTTAGAGACTAGTGTCTAAGGAAGTTTAAATTGCAAAAGTCATAAGAAAACATGGATTTGATATCCATGGTGTACACACCAAAATTTTTTTTAAATAATTTAACTCAACCATAGTTGGGTTACAGCCACTCAACACATTTTTATATCAATAATTTCGATATAAAATATTTTATAATTGGTTTCAACTCACACACTATAATTTCAGATAAATTTTTACCTCCCACATGCCATTAGGCTAAATCACATTTATCCATCCTTATACTCCCAACAAGTAAACTAAATCACATTGTCCATCCTTATACTCCCAACAAGTAAAATAAGCAATTTAGTCAATTTTCAACACAAGCCAGTTATTTGGCCTTATAATCATGCCATTTTAACCAATCCAAAGTAAACCAAATATTAAAATTACAGTCATCCAAATTGTACCAAAAATAGAAATAGTTTGAAAGACATGATTACATTTATATATTCATATAATTGACAATAAACAAAAAAAGCCCTAATATTGGCAATATAACACATTATAAATCATAAATTAAATACCCAAAAGAGACAGTGGATCTATACCACTAAGCCTCTGGGACTCCTCCACGTGTCACTCGTGGCTCTTCTCCTGAAAATTGTTAACCACATAATGAGACTCAAAAGTCCCAGTAACCAAAGCCAATTTATGATAGTGTATACAAACAGTTAAGTGTGTGCTTACTAAGTGAGAATTAAAAATAATATAATTCCAACAAATATATGAAATATTACAATACACACAAACAACCATCCTTATATCCCTCCATTAACCTCGAGCCGTAGCCCTCACTCGGTGCTAAATTACCCGGCCAAAGGTTGATTAGCCCGAGCCCTTACAAACCACCTATTGAGCTCCAATAGGGGCATACCACGTGGCACATAAATACAACAACAATAGCAAGTCTCCCAACACCTCCCACAATAATCAAATAAATTTATAATAATATTGCACAATTATATAATATTACAAAATTTATAATTTTCTCAATAATCACCCAATTAACATGAAGTAACACTAATCATAAATTAAAAGCATGGTTACCTTGTGGCTTTTTCAATAAATTATTCCTTAAAATTTCTCTCTCACCACAATCTTCACCAGTAATACAATCTACAAATAACATATTATTTATAAATATTAGTTTCAATTTTTGAAACTAATAAAATAATTCTAATAATAGAATTAAAATATAACATAATTCCTAATCTCAATCTTAATACAAATCTATAGTTAATACTATTAAGTATAATTTTTAACTCCTCTTTTAATTATCAATAAACATTAATAATCTAAAAATCAACTTCTAAATTAATTTTTATTATCAAAATTTTCTTTTTATTTCATAAATTCGTACCTAAAATACCCAAAAATTAAAAATTAAGTCTCTAGCTTAGAATCATAATCCTATAGCCATAATAATTCATTTCTCATCCCAAATAATCATCTAAACCTCAATAAATCAACATATATTTTCAGATCTAGTCTAGAATTTGATCCATAAGCCACAAATTCAAAAATCACTAATAAATTTATACTCTAGAATATTTATTATACTACTAACAACCTCAAAAACCATATTTATTCAACATAAATTCATCCCTCTTCCAGATCTTAAATTTTCTACCACTACAAAATCAGAAACCAAAGAAGAAAGATGACTAAGAAAAATTTTTAGAACACTTACTTAGTCTTGAAAAGCTTAAAATCACACCCTAAATATCCTATTAAAAACTCTTACCTTAAAAATTTAGATATTTCGCACCGGCAACTCGCTTCTCTCCGCCTCAGCTCGCGCGCAGGAAAGGAATTGAAGAAATGAAAGGAAACGGGTGAGTTTTATAAAAATTCAGTGGGTCCCACACATTTTTTTTATTATTTCTTCTTCTCTCTCTCCCCTTTTTTTATTATTATTTTATATTTACTATTCATGCGGCGCCGAAAGCAAATTCGTTTTCTTCTTCTTCTTCCTTTTTTTTGGCATACCTTTTCCCCCTTTTTTTTATTATAATAATAATTTAATAATTTTTTTTAATTAATTTTTTTTAATAAATTTATTTTTTTTTAATTTTTTTTAATTTAGAATTATATCCTAAATTAGATTTAATAATCATTTTCTATTAATTTTCTTACCTCTAAATATTATTTTTTTAAAAAAATTTCTATTAACCTAAATTAACTATTAAAATTTAAATTGGGATGTTACACATGGACCTTTACATATTTAAATAAAAGATTTAGTTTAAATCAAAATATTCACATATCCATCCATTGTTAAACCAAATGAGGAGATGATAGTAAAATTCCTCCACTTCCTTTGTTAACCTCTAAAATTTCATGTCATTTGAGCACATTTTTCTTAAATTTTTAATATATTTTGACACAATTGTTTATACTTTGAACACTCAAGTTAGAAAAATGTGGATATTATTTTGAAAATTCATATCATGGCTTTATTTTAATATTTTTAAGCTAATTTATTGATATTTTGGTTTAAGATTTAGTTGGATGCATTTTTTGTTGTTGATACTTCTAGATGAAGAAATCAAGTACATAAAGGTTAAGTTTTGTTAACAGTAAAAATAGTATAAAATTGCCAGAGTCGTCTTAAAGTCATGACTTTCGACGCGACAAGAAAATGAAACTTTTTTTAGCTAATAAAGTTAGGGTTTTGGAATATACATGACCCATGTTTGACTTTGGCCATCATTCTGGACTTCTTGGGAGTATTTAGGAGCTTTGGGTATATTAGGGCATGAATTTTGGTGGAGATTAATCTTGGGTTTAAAGATTGAAAGGGATTTTGGCTTCATATCTTGTTTCTTCTTTTCCTTTTCTTTCCTTTCCTTTTATTCAATGTTTGTGCTGATATATTTGTACCTCATGGGTTTAATGAACATTCGTAGCTAAACCCTTGATTCTAGAATTATTTTGAACCCTTTATGTGACATCCTCAATTTTAAATCAAGACTAATTAAGTTCAAATAGATTAATTAAGTGTATTTGTGAGATGTGTGGCCAGAAAGGCCTAACAGGCGTGTTTGGTCTCAATTTCAGTTCTAAACGTGGGTTTGAAGGAGAATCAAGTCACTCAGGAATAGAAGAGGAAGAATTTCTGAAGGAAGTGATTCTATGCCACGCACCTCGACTTATGGTTGGTCAGCCGTAGCGCATGCATGATAACACGCCTCGGAAAGGCTCTTTGTGCAGTGCATGGTCAAAATTTTACAGTATTTAGTCGCGAACCTAAAGTAAAGAGAAGAGGAAATGAAGGAAACTAAGAGAGTGACGAAAGAGCTGAGCTAGGATTTGAAAAAACTGATTAATAGGAGTATATTGGAGCTCATAAACATCAACGGTAAGCTTCCTTGCTTATATCTTCCTCTCTTCCATTTTTTTGATGGTAAAGGTTAGGGTTTGATTGTTAATGGTGATTTTTAGTCCATAAAAGTTATGAGTCCGAACCCATTAACTTAAATATAGTTAATGAGAGTAGATTGTGCTAAGTAAACTTGGTTTGATATTTATGGTTTTATGATAATTGGTGGTTGGAGGACATTAAATGTCTGAAATTTTTATAAATTAGGTCGTTGGGAATAATGTGGTTGCATTAATGCCCATTTAAGAGCTCAATATTACTAACGAGAGTTAAAGGAAGCTAAGAAGCCTTATGAGTACTTTTACATGAGTCAAGAATAAATATTAAGTATTAAGAAATGATGAAATGTTAGTGAAAAATAGCTCAAAATGGATATTGATATTTTACAAAGTAAATGCTTGTAGTGTAACTACTATTGGCATAATTCAAGCTTCTTGGAAGCTTTAGGAGTAAGCAGTTAAGGGGTGAAACCTTTGACCTCTCAAAGATTTAAGGAAATCGGGGAATTCTATCTTATACTTGTGTGTGTTTATTAGTTTATTGATTTACGATTTATCATTGAAATGTGTAAAATAAAAATAAATGCAAGTGTGACTTAATTTATTAGGAAATCTACTAGATCCAATTTGTAAGTTTTATGCTTTGTGGTGTAAAATTTTCTTGAGAACAATAGTGGTAGATTTTTCATATTAATGTTTATTAAGATTTCAATGATTTTGTAAATTGAGAAGTAACATGAATCTTTGTTAAGAGAAGTTCAGTGATGTTTTAAAATAGTGAAGTTCAATGATTTTGAAAGTGTGAAGTACAATGATTGTGAAGTTGGAGTCCAACAACTTACTTGTTTTGAAGTTCCATGAAATGTGATTGAGAAATTCAATGTTGTGTAATGATGAAGTTCAATGAAAATTGATATGCAAAGTTCTATGAATTATATATGTGTGAGTTATGGCATGATTTTGAGAGGCGGGAGTTCGCCTAGGAAATAGAGTGGATGATAAAATTCATATAGTAAGACCATCTATGTGATGATTTGCCTGTATTGATTTTATCCATATTGTCTCACTTATTCAACGAGGGACTCGAACCTAGCTAGTTATTCACCGGTTTAATAAGGAAGCTAGTTTAGAGTGTATGACACCCCATAGTGTGAGAAATGGGGGAACCCGTGTTCCATAAGTGAGTTGGGTGCGCCTTGATCGGGTAATCTCTCACAAGTGTTTAGGCTAAGGAAGTCAATGAATATAGGCTATCCCATTGAGTTATAGCACACTGTTTCGTGTCAGAGGATTAAGGAGAATATGAGGGAGGTGTGATCATGCATATAGTAAGTAAAGGCACTTGTTGTCTATATTGAATTTATAATGATAACATCTTGAGTTGAGTTTAAATTTTTGCCATTATGTTTGTCAACAATTTTTGTGACCTACTCTCTTTTATAAAAAATGCTAAAAGCACTGTTTCCCAAGTAAATGCTATTATGTGAGCTGAATTGTGAATATCTCATTTCAATTGTTTCATATGGCTAAAGTATTAGTATTAACTGTCACTTGTATTTAAACTAATTGACATGCATTAGTATGGGTTAGTCGGACCTTGGTTACTGAGTAGTTGTACTCACCCTATTATTTTCAATATTATAAGGAATAGCTTAAGAGGTGTGGATAGAGAAAAATACCCAGAGGTTTAGGATCACGATCCCTTGTAGTAGGCCTCCTTATTTTGAGTAAACTTATGTGTATGACAATTTTAATTGCCAACTAGGATTTTTCTTTTATTACTTACTTGCATTATGTAAGATGTAAATTGTAATAATATTTTAGGCTCTAAAGAGGGAGTTGATGATTATGTGTCATGATAATAGGGCCAAAATATTAATGCAAGAGAGGGTTGAGAATGTTATGTGATGATCTGGGAGAACTTGATAAAAATTGTGGTAAACTTTTCCTTTTTATGTTTTTGAGTTTAAGGGGTTGAGTAGTGAAAATTTGATCTGAAAATATTCCTTGTGTTATAGTGAATTGCACGAGTTGGTTTTGATGATTTGTATGTGGTTATATTAGTATTGGTGTGTTATTGGTCCTTGGTATTTTGGTTGGACATTTGAAATTGTGAAATCTGTTGCAAAAGTGTAAGTTTTAAAAAGGGTATTTAATTTTTTTTAAGAAGAATTTGAGTTTAAGACTAATGTCATTAGTTAGAGCCTGGAAAGAGCTTTTTGTGGACATCTAGTTCGCGTCATTTGGATATCGGACAGAGATTTGGGACGCGTTGAAAGTTGGCCCTAATGCTGTCAAAATTGACAACAGAATTCACTGTCAAAATTTGTGCAATTGTGCTACGGCGTATGTTCAACGAGCCATGGCGCACGCATCAAAATTTGTCAGAATTTCTCTTATTTCAAATTCTTAAACAAATGCACTCACTTATGCAATGATCCCTTGCTTTTGTGTGATTGTGAATTTTGATTTGTTTGATTACAAGATTTAAAAATGATTTTAGTTTTATAAACTTGGGGCCCCCATTTTATTAACCAATGAAAATTTTATATTTTGATGATTATTATAATCCTATTTCCTAATTATTTCGGACTTCAATTTAATTATGGGATTAGAAGGAGGAGGATATTACACTTTGTATGGATTAAATACTTATTTTCCTTTTGTATTTGTGATGAATGATGTGATTTTATTGAGTCTACTCCATACTTAATGCTTGTAGTTGATTGGCCATCAATTAGATTGTTGGATTAATGCTTGGAAGAGCTAGGTTGAAAGTAAAACTTGAGTTAAATTGTGTGAAAACTTAAATTTAGCAAGTTGAATGAATGGTTTTGTTAATGAGGTAAAGATACACTCATTAACCTCACATAATCACATAGAATTTGCAAGGAAAATTAGAGTTTAATTAGTTAATTAAGAGATTAATGGATGAATTAAACTAAACACGTATTTGAAGATTTGAGAAAGCACTTGTGGGTAATTTAATATCCTTGACTAGCAAAACTCATCATTAAGAGCAAAATGTATTGGGGGTTGATTGGGTATTCTTGAAGTATAAAAGGGCGATAAATAATTCTAGACTAATTATTCTCAAAAAGTCCGGAATCATTCTCTTTTCTTTACTTTCTAATGTCGATTTAGTTTGAAAAACCCTTTTCAACTAATTGTGTTTAACTCAACTTAATTGGATTCGCTAAATCTTTTGTTTGACCGATGTTTTTAAACAAATCTCTGTGGGAATGATACTCAACTCACACTTTATTACTTGTCACAGCCGATGTACTTGTGAAGTGCAACACCTTTTAAATTTGTACAACCCAACAAGTGGTAAAGTTATTTTTAATAACCTATGAACTAATATTTTAAAGGAAAACCACTACTTTTAATCCCCACATCTTGCTCAAGTTTTGATATAGGTTGTTGCATTTTTTTTGATAATTTAGCTCTATACACTTTACTCTATATGAAAAGTTAGTTTTTACATTTTTAAAGGGATGTTGATATAACACAAACGATGTTAATAATGTTAACATGTCAACTAATATCGTTAATTTTGTACTTATGTGTCAAACTGATGAATTCACATCTCCACTACCCTCCCCCTTGTTGCTATCACTATATTCATTCTCCAAGTCCATATCATACCTTCTAACAAATTAGAAAACTTCAATAATCACTCTAAATAGAAAAGGATAACAAAAGACAGAGCCATAGACAATAGAGCAAGTGTGTAAGTTGAGGGGATAACAGATGTGTATAATAAACACAGACCATATACAAGTTTAATGAGAGATTATAGTTTAATGAGTTTAATAAGGATAACAGGGTTTAATGTATAATCATTCATAGAGAATAGAACTTACAAAGAATAAAACTTAATGAGGATAGTAGAACAGAGATGAGTTTGATAAAAGAATATAACTTAAAATTAAATGAGTAATCGCACCTTTCTCGATGACGCATCAAATGCCGAAGTCTTCATTCTCCGACCATTATTTGTTAATGGTTCACTAGCCATGACTATTCCAATACCATTGAATGCTCTTTTTTGGCATCCACCAAAGCTTTTTTGATGTCATTGTTGTGGGGTCTCTGTGTCCCAATTGCAATGGGATCTATGTGTCTCAGAATTTATGTTTTTTGCATTTTATCATTTAAAGGGTCCTAGTCTTTTAAATTAGTATGAGAGGTAGACTCTTGTTTTTTTTATTTTTTGTTTATTAAGAATTCCATATTAGCATCAATTAAACATATAAGTATAAAATTAGCAGTGCTAAATAACATATTAGTATTACTAACACTGTTTGTGCCATGTTAGCATCCCTTTGAAAATATAAGGACTAGGGTTGCAGATAGAGTGAAGTATAAAGACTTGAAACACCAAAAAAAGTACAAGGACTTGTACCAAATTTTGAGTTAAGTGCAGAGATTAAAAGTAATTTTCCTTTCGTGAATTAAAGCCTGAACTACTCAAACTATAGGGAATTGATTATAATGAATTAAAGTTTAAATTAATCCATTTGGTATAATGGAAGAGTTTTTAGTAGAATCTGAGTTGGAATCAAATTTTACAATTATATTTGATATAGAGATAGAATCTTAATATGATTTTAATAAATATATATATGTAAAATAAGAAAAGACAAAAATGTCATTATAAATAAAGAGACTACCAAAAAGGTCATTCAAACCAAACCCAAGTTTTTGTTCTTATCTAGATGATACTGGAGATGGAGAGCTTGTGGAAAGCCTTCTAAATTCCCCGTTGACTTGCATTTTTATCGACCTTAAGGACCTTGTAAGGATCTATAATTTTTATTTCCACACATTTTTACCACGTTACTTGCGAAGTCGTATATCCAACTAAGTTAAAGATGCTATCATTGATCTTAACGATCATATATCCCTGCAGGTAGGGTTGTTGGTGGAGGTCATGAAGGAGGAAAAAGCAGGATAGGGTTGTTGTTGTCGTTATTGACAATCACCTCCATTCCAGTGTGGTAGTTGGAGCAAGGAGACAACATCAAGAGCTTGAAAGGCACCACCAGCAGTACCGCTAGACCGACCACCATGAACGAGGTCCAAGATAGAGCCAAGCTTCTAATTGTTGAGGTTGGGCAATTGATAGTGATGAATAGGTAGCAATTGATGGCAAAGTGGAAGATTGCAGTGGAGAGATAGAGATTGAGGGCAATGATGAGAATTCCTTAATGCTATGTTTGGATACATATAGATTTGGATTTGGATTTGAACAAAATCCATTGTTTGGATAATTACAAATGTATGAATTTAGATTTGGATTAAATCCAAATCCAAATCCAAATTCTACCTCAATTTCTTTATAATTTGAAATCCTATTTAAACCCTTATTATTTCAAATTCTAATTTAATCTCTTTTGTAATTTGATCTAAATTCACAAAAGGCTTGATCAACCTGCCAACGGTAATTGGATTAGACTACCAAAATTGATGAAAACAAGTCGCCACCGTTGACTGGGACTAGATAATCAACTTCTACTCGAACCGAACTGATAGCGGAGACTGAGATAGGGCAAGACAGTTGTAACACCCTCAAACAAACCGATTTTTCACAAATTATTAATTCAATAAATTATTTTTTTCATTGAACCCTTATCATACCCTTATCATGGTAGAAACATCCAAGACAATATACCACAGGTCTTAAAATATCTCAAAAAGCAATTAGAACCATGAGGGACAGACAGGATCCTCCTGGCATGATATTTAAATCAGGTCATGAATTAAAAGGGACATACATAATTCTCTTGGACATATAAGTGCATTTAATAAAAAAGATTAGAGTTTACATGCTCCACAAAGAAAATATGTCCTAAGTTGGCACAAGATACATTGTATAATCCAAAATAAGAGGTAACGTAAAAGATGGTGTCTCATACACCATAGTTACACCTCTGGTGCTTTCTCGACCGGACTCGCTCCTGTAAAAATATTAACCACGGGGAATGAGACTTAAAAGTCCTAGTAACCAAAAATTAATATGTAATGATGCATACAGATGTAACTAATCATGCGATTGCTAAGTGAGTACACAAAACATTTAACCGAATAATATTTTCAAACAAACTGAACAAGTATTTAATTGCATGACTGCACCTTATATCCTCCTTTCACCATGCTCGGACGCCAAATCACCCGGCCAAAGGTGAGTTGGACCAAGCGACATGCCACTTATTGAGTCCAATGAGGGCTTACTATGTGGTAATAATTAACTGAACAGAAATTTCCATTAACACCATACATTAAAATACCCTAACAAGTCATGTATCATTCAAGTATCTAAATAAGAATATATCCGAACAATAATATCTCATCATGATAAATAAAAATAAATTTTTGACCCACTTGGCAATAATTTTAAACAAGTATATAATAGGATTTATTTTCAATAATTCATAATTTTTCTAAATAACAAGTCAACACATAACTATTCACAAACACACTCATCACAACACATTAATAATGGTTACCTTGTGTCTTGAATAACAAGTTCCCCTTCACAACTCCTCTTTCATCACTATCTTTGTCAACACAATCTACATAGTTATTTCATAATACTATATATTAATTTTACATTAAAATAAATAACTCTAATTTAAAGAGTTAGAAAGTCTTAAATTTATAATCCATATTAATACTAATTTAAGATTTATGCCTCATTTAACTTTTCAAATTCTTTTCGATAATTCTCGTACCCTAATAAACTATTTTTAAGCCTCAAATCACTTTTAGTATCACAATTTCACCCTTCTATATTCTAAAAATTCATTCAAAAATAAATTAAAAATTTTAGAATTATCCTGAAGCCTCAAATCACCTTTCTATAACCTCAAAAATATCTATTCATATTTAAATAAATATTTAATAATTATAGGTTCATCCCTACATCTCAGATTCCACATAAATTCAATCATATAGATATAGATTTTGACTCAAAAATTTTTAAACATGAGTTTCAACCTCAAAAAAATATTCTATAATATTTATTATATCCCTAAGAGCTTTAACCTATATTTTTAATCCATCATATCATCAGATTAACTATCCTATAGAAAAATCCTAATCAAAATATTTACTCTATTCTACAAAATAATCATATCACTAGAAAGCTAATATTATTTAGAAAATAACTATAAAATTAATTTTGTATTTAAATAATTTTTTAAATGCTAATTTAAACAAGAAAGTTGGAACATACCTTGAAAAAAAATAATCCCCCCTTATGAGAAAACGCCGAGCAACGTGAGAGGAAGAGAGAAAAATAATATAAAAATGGGATTGTGGGTCCCAAAATTATATTAAAAAAATTATAGGTCTAAATTTAATTATTCAAACTTTGGGCCATTACTTACAATTTTCATAAATTGCATCTTCGGCTATTAGTTACAATTTTCACAAATTGCACAAATTTTTTTTTTTGCCTTCCTCTGCACGCTCTCACTTTCTTTTATATGTGAGGAATCCTTTACTCTTTTTTTTATTCTTTTTTTTTTCCACATTCACGCATAATATGGTGTGTATATATATATATATTTTAAATTTTAAAATTATATCTTAACTAAATATTTTTTATGTAATTTTAAACCTAAATTTTTAATTCATAATTAAATACCTACCCATAATACATATTATTATTTTCAAATAACCTCAAATAATATAAATTCCTATTATTATCATTTTTTTAATAAAACTTAAATTCCATAAATTTTTTTTATCTAAAAATTAGGATGTTACAACAGTCGACTTCCCCTAGGACAGGATGGTCGACTTCCTCTAGGACTGAACCAACAGTGACGATGGGGATTGACTTGCCAACTTCTATTGGGATCGAACTGACAATTATGACGGGGACTTGCCAGCCGATTTCTATAGGAATCGAATAGCCGACTTCCCCCGGGACAAGACCAATGATGATGGGAACCAAACGACAGACTTTCACTCGAACAAGATTGACGGTGACGACAGGATCAGAAGACTGACTTCTATCGAGACTGGATTGACAGCGACCATTGGGACTAGATGACTGACTTCCACTGGGATAGGATTGAAGGCAATGATGAGACCAGATGACTTACTTCCACTGAGATCAGATTGATGGCGACCACTAGGATCGAATTGACGGCAACCACTGTAATCGAACTGACATTGACCACTTGGACCGTATGGCTGACTTCTACAAGGACCAAATTGATGGCGATTACGAGGACTTGATGGCCGACTTCCAATGAGTCCAGTCTTCGTGAAAGTTGACCATTCTATCCTAGTCATTGCTGTCGGTATGGTCTCATTGGACGTTGTCAGTTCAGTCCCAGTGGAAGTTGGCCGTTTGGTCCCTATCATCGCCATTGGTCCAATCCTTGTGAAAGTTTGTCATTTGGTCCAGGTGGAAGGCAACCATCTAATCCTAGTACAAGTCAACTATTTCATCTCGTTCATCGCCTATGCTACAATTCTAGTTGGCTTTGACTATTTGATCTCAATGAACGTTGGCCATTCAGACCATCGACTTTAACTAGTTGTCTAAGTTTTTTTTTAAATTCAAATATAAAATATAAAATATAAAATTTTACTTTAAATTTAAGTAAAAAATTTTAATATTATAATCCAAAATTTTTATATCATCTAAATAAAAAATTTAAAATTTATGAATTTTTAATATGAAATTTTAAATATAAAATTTTAGATTCAAATTTGCAACTTAAATTCACCCACCCAAAGACAACTGAAAATTAGGCTAATTTCAATGTTATGATGAAAAAATTGGATTTAACATTTTGGTTGAATTCAGAATATTAGGAATCTAGATTGATATATATCAAACAACTCAACTTCATTATTCCAATTCTAATTTTGTTTCATTTTGGCTAATTCTAGGCTATTAAACATAACCTATACGGGATTGCGTTGAGTTAAAGTCTTGAAATGAACTAACAAGGAACGTTTAATTTTCACTGACAATGACTCCTTGACAGCTCCCGGCACCGCCCCGCCAGCAAAATCGCAGCTCCCCGGTCTAGAAGATTCGAAGTTTTTGCTGAACCGGCTGGTCTATACGTTAAAGCTACTGGTTTTTCAGTTTTTCTGCACTGTCATCACCATCGCAGAGACAAAATGCCGCCGAAGAAGAACAAGCAGAAGCCGAAAGCCAACTCAGCTTCATCGTCAAAAGCAAAGTCGCAGTCCTCCTCATCCGGTCCGAGGCTGCAAATTTCGGCCGAGAACGAGAACCGCCTCCGCCGCCTCTTGCTCAACTCTGGCAGGTCCACGCCATCTCTTCCTGCGACGGACGATGTCCTGACCAAGGCTCAGAAGGCGAAGAAGCTCAAAGCTGTTTATGAGAAGCTCTCTTGTGAAGGTTTCGGTAATGATCAGATTGAGCTTGCTCTTTCCACTCTCAAGGTATCTATGTCTTGTCATCATTGGCTACTCAGCGAGAGAAATGTGGAGTAATAATCATTGGTCGTTCTGACTATGGGGAATCTAACTATTGAAACATTTCTGCTAAACAAATAAGTAAAATACCTGTCGTACTAGAATGCGGTGGTAGTTCACTCACACACCATGTGTGTGTGTATGTAAAAATGTAGTTGTAGTGCGAAGTTTTTGAAGGCAAGGACTTCATTTGGAGGATTATAACCCAAAGTAAAAGGCTGTTTGCGTTCCATTTCCGGCCCTTAAAAAAAAAAACAAAAATAAAAAAAGAGATAGTAAGCAATCTGATACATATAATGCGAAGTTAATCAATGTCTAATAGCTTAGTTTCGTATGACTTTCTGCTTCCGTTTCTGAGAAACTTACAAAATTGTTTTCCCTGTTTCTACCATTCCTCTTTGTTTTCGCTTTTCTTGCCTTTGTCCCTATGTTTTCCCCCAGTAACCGTGTCATTGTTTCAATTTGATCTTTTTCATATACCTTGCCAAATATTTACTGATCATATCATTTCTTTATTGATATTTCAAGTTTGTATTCTGTTTCACTGTTCTCTGCAGGAAGGTGCTACATTCGAGTCTGCGCTTGATTGGTTATGCTTGAATTTGCCAGGGAATGAGCTTCCATTGAAGTTTTCTTCTGGAACCTCGTTGCTAATGAAGGTATTGTTGTACTTCACTTGACTATATTATTTCTATAAGATTGTTTTGGGTTGCTTGTAGTATTAAAATGTTAAGTTTTTGGCATTTTGGATACTGAATTTCTTATCCTCAATGCCTTTATGCGTTTCTGTTGGTGTTATATTAAATCAACGGGATGATTGGACTCCTTTGGTGAATCAATCTATACGAATAAGCAAGAAGTCGAGAATTTTTCTGTTATTGTCAAGAGACAGTGGGATGATGATACTTTAGATTCTCGCCAGCCATCTCAAGCAGATTGGATCAGGCAATATGTGGAGCAAGAGGAATCTGTAGTGTAAGTGAACAATGTCACTAATTATGCCTTTACAAGGGGCTTGAAAGCATTAAGCAACTTGTAAAACTGGAA
>NW_026556970.1:0-29387 GCF_029017545.1 Prosopis cineraria | reverse complement strand
CCAAATCTCTTAGGGAAGCATTTGTATATGTAATGTCCACCTTGACATTACCAAAATTCACTACACAATCACAATAAACAATCATAATTAGGAGCAAGAATTGCTCCTAAGCTCACATTATCCATATAAGGGTTAAAACTAATAATCTTTTAAAAATAATTGTGGAATAATTGGGATCCCATAAAAACCTCTGATCAATCCCTGTCATGAGAATGCAAATTAGATTGATCATAAATACTCGGTCTTCAAATACAATCTCAACTCTTTGACATGCTCTACTAGTAATACTTGAAAGTCTAGAAGGCGTAGTCACTTTAACTATCATAGGTAACTCTTTTAATTCTAACTTCAATCTATCTACACATTCTTTTGAAATGAATGAATGTGTAGCTCCTAAATCAAATAAAGCTTCAATTCTATTACCACAAACAGAAATAATACCTTTGATCAGGTTTGGAGACGCTCTAACCTCTTCTTGCATCACAGCAAACACTCATTTTGGAATTGTAGCATACTGCTCTACCATTTTAACTCCACTTTCAGAACAACATTTAGCAGTATAGCCTGGCTTCCCGCACTTGAAACAAGACCAACATTTTCCCATATGGAAACTACCACAGACACTGCATTGGGGTGACCTTCTAATGTTAAAAGTAAGAGCTGGTGTGTTCAAAGCTTTCCTTGAAGGTTGTTGAGGCCCAATTCTGACCTTAGTACTCCTCTGTATAGATTCTCTCTGAAATGATCGAGTTTAAGAACCTCTACCAAGACTCTTCTTCCTATAAGCTCTAAAACTTCTCGAACTATACACGGGCTTCTTTGATACGCCACCCGATGGACCTAAAGAAGGTGTAAATCTTCCCACACTATCCTTTTCTTCTCAGCCTCTACTTCTCTACCTCTCTTTGCAGCTATTCTCAACTTATAACACATGTCCTTATAAGTAGTGGTGTCAAACAGAGCAATTTGCTGCCTATATTCTGGACACATCTTCTTTAGAAACCATTTTTCCTTCCACCTAGTGTCATTATGATACTATAGATAAGTAGAATAGGCTGATAAGTCATTAAATCTCTTTATGAATTCCTCTTCATCCAAGTCCCCTTACCTAAACGCATGGAACTCTTCCTCTTTCTTAGTATGAAAAGATGCTGGGAATAACAATCGAAGAATACCTTCTTGAATTCTTCTCAAGAATACCGCACACCACTAGTCGACCTTACTGAATCCCACCATCTCTTGGCTGCTCTGACCAGCTAGACCATAGCTAAGGTCACTCTCTACTCTGAAGTGCAGGTCACCACCTCAAATATTGTTTTGAGGTGCTCAATCCACTACTTGGCTTCTCCTTCTCTCATACTACTGTCAAAAATAGGTCGATTGAACCTCACATATGTCTTCCAGGCTCAATCGATAGATGGATCTATAGCAACTCCCACAGTCTGTCTACTATTCAAAGTTTGAGGCGACTCAAGGCTACTATGAACTTCTTCCAGTATTGGCCTTTCTTGATCTTCTCTTTCCTCTGCTTGATCTCTACCTCACAATAACACATCATGATCTCTAACTGTTTGCTGAATATCAATCATCATATCCCTCAATTCTTCTAACAAGCCCTCTCTTCTATCAACTTGTTAAGGCACATCCTGTTGAACATCTAGCACAAGTTCATCCTCAACTAGACGTTTAAACACTTGAGTACTACGTGTAGCTCGAATACCTCTTCTTCTCATATTTTCTCCCCTCCTAAGGATGAAAGTAAAAAAATTTAAAGAAAAGGGAAAGAGTAGGTGTAATAAGTAATATATAAGTTGCTAGAAACTAGAATGAATGCATAAACAAAGTATAACTAGATCGAGACACCAGAGAAAACTGATACCAATAATTTGTAATGCCCTCACACTCCACTATTAAAATAACCAATTACTTTAAATCATTGAATTAAAATCATTGAAAACATTGGGATCCTAATAAAGATTTATAGAATAATCATTTGGGTTATTCAACCCCATACACAATTACATACATAGCGGAAGCATATAGATATGGTGCATCAAAGGTCAAGAAAACATGTGCATCACTCAAAAATAAAGTAAAAATTTGCACCATGCGCCGCGGCTCGTGCCACATGCACCGCAGCATGTGGGTACCTGCGCCGCGGTGCACACACCTGAATTTACTGTCAAATAGTAGTTTTTGATATGAAATTCAAATGTACGCCATTTCCATATACGAAGTCCGATTGAAATGGTTCAAGTACCCACACGAAGCTTATTTTGAAATCTAACTAATACACTAGTTTCATCCAATCCAATATTTCTATCAAAAATAAACACTAAAGTGTACTTTGACCCATTTTCTGTCAAAATTTTGTCACTTAAGTGTCTTAATTTGAACCCGATTGTCATTAGCCACTTTTGAGCCTTGACCAAATCCAAATAGACAAAATACACCTAGTTAACCATATACATGCATATTATAATACACATACACAATTTTAGCCTATAATCTGCCCATTTCACACTTAGGGCTAAAATCACATTTTTACTTTTCTAGTCTCATATATGGCTAATCACTCTTTATAATCTCCACCAATTTCATATACACACATAATTAAGACTAAGAGAAAATAGGGTAGATTCGGAGGTTAAGGCAGTAGTATGTGATTTACCCGATAAGTAACGAGTCAAAAAACACCGTCCTTGCTCTTGATTTAGCTTGCCCTAGCACAGCCTTAGCTTTTCTCCATACTAGACCTCTCCTCCCACATTTCTCCCTTCTATTTTTTGAGCTAGACACGTCCCTATTAATCTAATTTCTGTTCCATGCACCGTGGCACATCTGCCACCCGCCGCGGTGCGTGGCACAGTGAGGAAAATCCTCACTACGCTCACACGCTCTACTTCAAGAGCCCACTCTTCTATTCATATCTGTTCATATAATATCTGAATGAGTTAATATATCACTTCACTACTCAGAACTCAAATCCTTACATTATATCATCAATTCATCCCTAATCAATCATTAACACAGGATTAGAAATTTTAGATGTTACAGTTTCCCTCTCCACATACTTGTGGTAGAGGCATTGTTTACTCCTAATCGTACCCTAATGGGCACTAAGGAGTTGTCAGACTGCTTGGATGTCCCATGGTAATAGTCCTATAGTATGCTGTACCAGATTACTCATAGTATGCCCATATCCAACATTGCACTGGATATCCCATAGTACCAGCCTAACCATATGAATTTTTCACTCACTTTTCCACACGCACACATCTCCATATATGCTAGGTCAACTCCCTTCCCCTATGATCATGCTCTTTCATAGTTTTCACTGCTCTTTGGCATTTCCATAACATATAATTTCATAACATATATATATATATATATCAATTCAATCAATAACCTTTCAAATTTCATTTCACAAATAAATGTTCATGCTAAAACCATTTTCAATATCAATTCATGAATAAAATTCATAACACCAAATTTCTCATTTTGTATTTACTTCTACACAGTTATAATAGTTAATAAACACAATATACTATATGGTTACCTCAACCCTTCTGTCCGATAAAAAGGTTTACCCGTGTAATTTCCTTAATCAAATCTCTTTCTGCTTGCTTATGTGTCACACACTAAAATCTATACAACATTGGCATTCAAAGTCAAGTTCACTATTGACAAAAAGTGCCAATTATTACAATTAAATACTTAATCACTATCATTTCCACAATTCACACTTAATTACACACATTACCACTGATTACCCCTCACTACAAGATTTTACCTTCAACTAGCTAACTTTCTCTCACTACTCTCTCTAGATTGGGGCAATTTGTGCCTACAGCTTTAAAGCTTTATCGTACCAACTCAAACTAGTCACAAAGTATTAGTTTAGTTCCGAAAGACCTTTCTATTACTATAGGGTAAGAAATCAACTCCTTAAAAATCCCAAATTCAATTTCTCACTAGTTAAAACTAAGAGAAAACATGGTAAAATTGGAGGTTAAGGTAATATGAGACTTACCTGATAAGTAATAGGTCGGAAATGTTATCCTTGCTCCCAAAATCACTTGCCCTATCACGGCTTAGACACTTCTCCATGCTAGACCCTCTTGCTCTTTTTTCTCTCTTCTGTTTCATGAGCTAGACACATCCCAACTTATCAAAGTTCTGCACCATGCACCGCGGTGCATCTATCCTCCGCCGTGACGCGTGGCACAATGAGAAAAATCCTCGCTATGCTCACATGCTTTGCTCTAAATTCCACTCTTTCACTCATATCTGTTCATACAACATCCCAATAAGTCAAAATAACACTTTACTATCCAGAGCTCTAATCCCACATTAGATAACCAATTCATTCCATAATCAGTCATTAACGCAAGATCAGAAATTTGGGATGTTATAGATTCAAAATCTTTTGGTCTTTTTCAATAAATAAATTTCTTTAGAGGTCCTTCATTGTGATTTTCCTATATTTATTTATTATGGTTATTAATTAAAAGAATTAAATAGTAAAAAGTAAGAATAGAGTTTCTTAAATTGAGCAGAACTTTAGATTCCAATAATGCATTTAAATCTTTCAATGCTTGTAAAGAAGATAAAATTTGGAGCTTTGGCAAATATAGCTCATGTTATAAGACCAAACCAAGCAAATAACCTAACATTTATTATATTTTATATTCTGGCCGGTTCATTATATTTGCCAATGATTTATTGATGTAAATCAATGATAAATTTAAATCCGTTGTAAATTTTCAAGTTTTTCAATAATAAACCTATTGTATATCAATAATAAACCTCTTATATATCAATATAAGCTGACCATACTTTCAAAATTTTAAAAATTTGGTTTATATTTTTTGGGCACAAGAATTTTTTGGGCTAATAGGCTAATTTATTCATAAATTTTTTATCAATTTAATGATAGTTTATATTGAGAAGAAAATTGTCAAAAAATTATTATAAACATGATAATTGTAATCTTTATATCATGAAAAATTGATAAGCAAAACTTAAAAATAAATGTGCATATTTATTTTTACTATATATTTATAAAATTAAATATAAATATTTTTGTTAAAATATTTATATTATGTTAGTGATATATATAACTTTTTTTTTATTATCATACCTACTTTGTCTTTCGGCCACCTAATAGAGATTTCTGGCTCCATGAATATCTAAGATAATATCCACGCTTCAAACTTTTTGTTTTTGAGTACATATATTAAAACTTGTATGAGATGAATTTTGATTAAAAAAAAGAAAATTTTTTTTGCAATTTTTTGGTCTGAAAATATGAATACATAATTATAAACATTTTGATTTATTAGTTTGGTTTCACGTTCACAAGTAATTTGGCGCGGAAAGTGGCGTATCAAAACTTGGGAACAAAGTTAGGGGAAATAGAATACGAATCCCTTGGCTGCCTCCTGTTTGAGAGAAACCATCGGAGCCCACGAGAATAACATAGTAAGCAAAGAGACGACGAACCAAAGATCTGTGTGTCAGCGAAGTTGAAGATTTTTACCCCAAAATTCTGAATCCCAAAACCCTAACTAAATCCCGCATACTATGGATGAAGCTCAAGATAAGCCCGTGTGTGCTCAGGAAGCCCTAGATCTCCTGAACTGCGTTGCTCAATCTCCTTTTGATCAAGACAAATGCCTCCGTCTTTTGCATTCTTTACGAGAATGCGTACTCGCCAAGGTACATGCACAATCACTTGTTTTACTCATTTCTCTGCGCTTGCGGTTTTTCCTCATATTTTATACTCTTTTTGTTAATTTCCTGTCCCTCAATTCCATAGCCATTCTATCAGTCTCAGATATTCTTAGTTGTTACTGAATACTAGCTTTTCTTGAATCGAAAAGATATATGGCCTGTTTAATGTATTAAGCATTTGGGAATTTCTCATTTTTCTTGAGCATTATCAATGATGAATGGCTATCTTAATCTCGTCGTTGCCGTAAGCTTGCTGCTAGCCTTCTCTGCATTGTATTTTAGGTTTCTATGCGAGAAAATTGACTTGTATGGGACTGCATCATTGTTATAATAGTGCTCTGTCAATGTCTACCCTGCACTAGTTGTTGCTGGAGCCAATCCTAGTTACTCAAGTGCTATATATATATATATATATTATTTCTGTCGGTTAAATGGGCTCTTCCTTTTGTGTATTTTCCTTAATATAGTCTTAAATGTGTTTTTACCTGCCAATTAATGCAGTCACAAAGTTCTTTTCTCATCCTATTCGTTGATATCCTGTTCAAAAACTGTTTAGGTGATTGTTGAACCATGGAATAGTTTTAAATATCTTCTCACTAGACTTCATATGCTATAATATCAAATAATTTGCAAGGAAAAAAAGGCTGGTTTACACCTCAGAAAACTACTTGGTCGTTTGATATAATCATAAGCATCTCTGTAATATTTTGCTGTGTAGCCAAGTTCACTAGTTAATTTGTCAGCCTTCCTTTTGTTCTTGAACTAGAAATCTTTAACATAATTTCAAGCACTTCATGAGTTGTGTATGCAAATCAATTCAATATTGCCATATGAATTACTGAACTACAACCAATGATTCTATATTTTCATTTTCTCTTAATATTTCATTTGTTTCTGTGAGAGATCGTTCTCCATGTATGAAAGTGAATCAAGTTGTAAGAAAGGTTAAAAAAAATAGATAGTTCCTCATTTCTACATTGTAAAATCTGATCGTAATGGACTCAAGATACCAAACATTGCCTAACATGCTTTTGGACAAGAGTGGGTTTGCATGCACTCAGTTATTTCCTTTATGGTCTACTTCTTTCATTAAAGCCTTATAATCACATCTCATCTTATAATATATTTACTATTTCCTTCATTGAAAGTTCAGATTATCACATGTGCTATACAAGACTTTTATTTTATTTGGATACTTTTTATTTCTCTATGTTTTTAAATTATAGACTAAATATCTCGGTGTTTTACTAACCTCTGTAATTTAGTTTTTCTTACCAAGAATTTTCCCTCAAGTCTAATGAAAGAATAAAATTCCCTGTTTTAGTTCAGTGAGAAAACTTACTTCTTTTACAAAGCTATTGCATTTTTTCTATGAGCAGTGGACATAGACTTCTTGTAAAATTTATAGCTTATATTTATCCTTCATTTAGAGAACCTTAGAAGATGATTTTGAGTTGGAAAATATTTGTGAATGGAAGTTTAGAACACGAAATTCTAGATCAGAATTAAAAGCTGGGCCCTCTATGGTATGATTAGTGGCTGCAATGTTAGTAGCTCAAAGCAATGAATCTGTACCATGGTGTGAATAGCTCTTTATTCAATCAAGTTATCCTCTCTTGATGCAACAGAAACATGAACTTTTCTTTAACAATAATATAAATGAACTTTAAATTTAATTCTTTATAGCCTTGATTATGTCTTTCAACTTAATACAACCTTTTTCTGCATTCACGTGCGCAAGTTTTTAAAATACGTTTGCCACTTGTGCTTTCTTTTTATGTTAAGTTGTGTTTTCTTTCCCTGCCTCAACAGAGAGTGAAGAAGTTTTCCCTGGCTGAACAGGAGCAACAGCAAACAAAGCAGAGCAACAAGAAGGCTTGACTTTTAACTGGTATAACTGATTCTTTCCCATTTTAAATCTCATTTCAAGACAGAAAGATTTGAAGCTTAAAATTTGTACTTGTGGATTTGAGCCTGAAGTTGAAGTTGAGGTGGACAAACATTTCGTGTACCGTACTGTTTAAATTAACTGCTCGTAGTTTATCCACGTGACAAGATATATACTACTTGCACAATTTCATTTGCACACAATTTACTATTGCATGTAACTCTTATTTTACGCCAGGATCTTTGTAAATTTATTAGTAACCTCAGCTTTCCATCTGTGATAAAAAATCAGTTGATGAACACAGCATAGCTAAGTTCTAGCCAACGAGACAAATAATGTAGGCTATCGCTGAGGTGTGAACGAAAAGTTTTGAAGCAGGGATGTGAAAATATTAAGCATTTTTTGACCGTTTGGTTCAATTACATGTAGAGGGTTTATATTTAATCCGGATACAATTCTCACCGGCTAGCCGTTTGGTTGCCAATTTTCATTGTAAAGCCCATACCTAGTGCATCCACATTAACTCGTCCGTATTTGGTGCACCGCGTACTCATCATGGTGGCTCAATTGGAGCTTTTTATTTCACTTTGAAATGATTTCTTTCATTCATTTAAATTAAATTTCAAGTATTTTTAAATATTATGTTTATTAATATAAAAATTATAATAAATTTAAATATTAAATCTGGATTGTCTTCAGTGTTTATCAGATGAGACTTGGATTATCTAAATTTAAAAATTTTTATTTTTGTTCGACATTTATTAGAATAAAAACTTATAAAAATGTAAAGAAAATTAATAAATATGTTCATTATTAACCTGGTCAGTATAGATTTGATCTGGATGGTCAAATAAAAAAAATTATAATTTTATAATTTGATTATTTTGATGTATTTTGGATAGTTTAGATATATTTTGGATAACTCAATTAAATATAAAAATTTTATAAATTGATCAATTAGATATATTTTAAATAGTTCAGATTTAATATTAAATTTCTTTTTATAATTTTTTATATTAATAAACAAAATATTTAAAAAAATTTAAAATTAATTTAAATGAATGGTATAAATCATTTCAAAGTGACAATGGAATGCATAGATTGAGCCACATGTGATGAGCGCGCGATGCACGGAATACCAACGCCACATCATTTTACATGTTGAAAAATTGTTGTGCAAACTATAAACTGATATTTAAATGTGAATATGTCATGAAATTGTATACCTTTTTTTTTCAAATCCTAAAAAAATTAAATCCAATCTGTAGTGCACCTAAAACTTGAAAGATTATGATTGAAGACTTCATCACTGTTCACAAATTCCGAAGCTCGCTTGAAGTTTGAGTGGTAATAGCGCTCCACCAAGTAATTTTTTTTTTTAAAAAAAATAATTCAATAGTGCATGTAACCAGTTGAGTATGTCCATTTTCCGAAACATGATGCAGCTTCTTTCCAGCTTGGTATTTGAATGAAGAGAGTTGAGGTTATAAATAAAAAAAGAATGAATAAACTTGTAAATTTGCCCTATATATTTAATTTTCTTGTATTGTTGTACTTCATTGTATGCGTCACCAAGTGCCAATCACTAATGCGATGAGCACCCATTTAAAATCTGAACAATCCAAATTCAATAATAATTATTTTTTATATTTTAAAATAAATTTTTATTTTTTAAATACGGAATTAAAAATAAAGATAATTTATTAATTGTCACTATTAAAAAATGAATTTATTAGTTAAAAATTGAAAGTTAAAAATTAAAGTTTTCATTTTCTATGTCTAAGTTGTTATTTATTTAAATTCAAGTTATTATTTTTTCATATTAAAGTTGTCATTTTTATTCTCGACAGAAGTTATTATATATATATATATATATATATATATTATTTTGCATTATTATGTCAAGTATAAATGGCCCAATTTTAGGAACCATGTGGCATTTGGTTCTTCTCCTCTCAAGATCACCCTTCCCAAAATTAACCCATTGTTGCCGATAAGTGCTTCAGTATCTCTGGTGACTAATAGTAAATGAGTTATATTTAATAAAACAAAAAAAATTATTTAGAATTAAGAGATTTAAAACTTGGTAGTACTTTGTATATTTCATAAGATTTTAAGGTAATTAAAATCATTATGTGGGACTTGATAATAATTTTACTTTTTTTAATAAAAAATATAGAGAATTACAAGTTGAGGGCGCACATAATTGAAATTGGTGGCTTAAGGAGAGGAGTGAAATGCATTCACGATCGATTTGGTAATTGAGATTTTAAGAATTGGTGAAGTGAAGACGACAGAGGCAGAAGAGCTTGGTTAAACAATTATAAATGTAAACTAAACTTTTAGGAAGAATGATAGTTAAGTTTTAAAAGATATTAAATTGATAACAATTATGTTCTAAATAAATATTTTGAGAAAAATAAATTACAAATTTCAATTTAGACAATGCGAACAGGAATCTCATTTATAATATAAAGTTACATTTAAAACTTAAGTACTTTATCTAAAATGAAAAATCTTAAATTTGCAATCATTTAAATTAATATCTTAAAAGATATTGAATTGATAACAATAATGCTCTAAATAAAATTTTTAAAAAAATAAATTACAAATATCAATTTATACAATGCGAACAGGAGTCTCATTTATAATATAAAGTTACATTTAAAATTTAAGTGCTTTATCTAAAATTAAAAATCTTAAAACAATCATTTAAATTATTATTTTAACTTATTTTTTAAAAGCCTGTCAAAAATCCAACTATTATTAATTTTAATCTTCCGAACGTAATGATCATGATTCAAATCATGTAATCATAAGCACCGTTCGACCAATAAAAGTCCTAATTTAGTATTCTCCAAAATTTAGGAATGTACTAATTTAGGATGTCATAATCAAGCTACACTCTGCCTTGTGAATTCAAATTTCAATTTGGCCGCTGACCCAAAAAAAAAAAAATCATTTTGGAAATTTTTATTTGGAAGAATGAAAATAAAGTCCCAAAGAAATTTATGACAACTGAGTTCCAAACAAAAATTTTTAAAAATAAATTATAATTATTGCTTTAAACAATTAAAAATAGGAATCCCAATTATAAACTAAGTTTTATTTAAAATTTAAATGTTTTATTTATTTGTAGTTAGAACTCATGTAGAATCAATATTTATAACTGATTTTTCAAAAAGTTTCATCAAAAGTCTAACTGTCATAAATTTATTGGCTCAAGACTTTAATATCATTCTTCCTTTGGATATTTGTTCCCATTTTTTGTTTAGACATTAAAAAATCAATCAACATCAGAATCAGAATTAATTAAAAAAAAATCAATCTGAATAATCCGTATAGCACATCTGAACATTTTTTTTTTTAAGTAAAAATATGATGCACCTTTCATATTGCACGAGCTTTTCCTGGAACCGTTTGATGAAAACTTCACACAGCTACACAAACGTGCCATCATTTGTAAAACATCTTCAATGTTTATTCAATGGTCAAACATAGTCATGCTATACACAAATATTTAGCCTAGATTATGATATCAACTTTCTAGAAGCTTCTCCTTTAAAGTTATAATAGTCATGCCTTGCGTTGCTGACCAAACATCTTCACGACAACAAGCCTAAAATTGCAAGTCCTTCATTTAAAAACCATGAAAAGGACCGCTGTACAACTACTTCCAGTTGGCTCCTACAAACACTTGCATATAAAGCGAGCTAGATTCTTCTAGTCGGATTCTTCACACTTCAAAACAACTCAGAAACAGCAAATTTCATTTTGCTGTCATAATCTTTGGGTTCAAGCTGTAAAAATATTCAAAAACTTTTTTTGAAAAGCTTTTAACATTCTCAAGTCAAAATTAATACATTAGTATCCATTAATTTTATAAAAGAGAATAACCTTTCCCAATCCGTTTAAATTTTATCCTTAGACAAAACTTAAGGATCAGTGTCAAACTACTTTAATAAATTGGGAAAGGTTGGCCTCCAAAAATAATGGATAGCTATATACCACATTAACTTAAGGACACTAGAAACTTCTGGAGAAAAAGTTTCTAATATTTTTATACTTCAAAACCCATCTTTTTTTTCTTGAATAGGCTTCCCCGTTCTAAGATTGATCCTCCAGATATTGCACATTCTGACAGGCATTCTCCACAACAGAACACCAAAAGTTTCTGGTTGAAAGCCGGAGCTTCGTCGTGTTGTATCCAATGTTCAAATTAGAACTGGAGTCGATTTGCAATCTCTTCTTCCTCCATCCAATCTTTCATAGCTGAAACTCAAACATCAAAACTTAGCCAGAGCTCGACATGTCTATACGATCTTAATAAGCTCCTGGCGATTAGGAGGTATCGGCTTGAGAGGGCCAAGGGTGAAAGGGTGGGAAGGAATCCCCAGTTGGAAGCCAGCCTTCATCTAGGACTAACTTAAACCATCTGCAACACTTTGATACACCCGCTAGAATTGGCAGAAACAACCATGTCTGAACTGCCCTTCCAACACACACTCGAAACAAACTGACCATTGTCATCATCGGTCTCTCTCCCAGATATGGGATCCAAGGACCCAAACTTGTGCGAGGTGATTGGCATGGGGAGAGATCTATAGTATGCATAAACCTGGAAGGAAACATAGTATCAAGACAATATATATACATGTATAGATTTATATAACTGATAAGCCTAACATTAATAACTTAGCCTAGCATAGCCTAGACCGCACTGCCTATTTAATCCTGGTAATGATCCTCCAAAAAATTGTTCAATTTAACAGTTGAGAATGATTTGAGCACCAGTTATCATCATAAACTTTATAAACAAACAAGACATTTATGCAGGGTTATTTCTTGCTAACCAAAATATTAATTTTAATGATTTTTTATGATAAAGTTATGACCAATAGAAAAAATGTTTAATGTAAATTAAATATATATACCTCATTTGTTTCTGAACCACATGCTATGTATCCATCAGCAACCGATAAACCCACAAAATTCTGTCAAAGCAAGAGATGCAATATTTCAGCCAACTGATTTAAATGAAAAAACATAAATAGGTCAGATTGATAACAACGAGTCAAATTTGTATGATGCAGCCTTTATGGATTGTTCATCACAGACATGAACAAAATAATTTCAGGCAAAGGCAAGCCAGAGTTCATGAAATTAATATAAACTAGAATAACTTGCCCCGCACTGCTGGGGAATATTTAAACTTAAAAAAAAAAAAACAGAAATCGAAGATACAAGGTTAGTGAAAAAAAATGATAATATTGTTTAAAAGAATTGTTGCTTGATGTTATTTCAGGAACAATAACACAGTGCGCAGTATCTTCCTTCTACATGAAGAGTTAAAAAAGCATATTTATTGCATTGTATATCGTTACAACATTTGAAATAGTAGTGAATATTAAATAATAGAATTTGTTTACACACACACACACACACATTAATCCTTCAGGCTATGCATGGCATTCAGATGCTCCATCTAACACTAGAAAAACTGGATTCCAAACATAAACTCTAGCCAAAATAATAAATTCAGAACCAAACCTTCTCATTAGTATGTCCTGAAAGCGTTAAGCTGCAAGCACCGGTGGATGGACCCTCAGAAGAGGTTTTATTGAGATCCCAAATCTTTAATGTATTATCAGTAGATGCAGAGACTAGTGTCTCAGAGTCTAAGAATTTAACATAGCTTACGGCTTTATCATGGCCAACTAACACACACCAAGGATTTCTAAGATTGCGAAGATCATAGCAGTAAGTAATGTAATTTGCAGATCCAAACGCCAGCAAATGAGAAGAATGAGGAGAAAAGTGAACACAGCAGACATTAGCATCATTCCTGATGGTGCCTAAACTGTTTTTCTGCCCGAAAAAACAGAGAAAAAAACAGAATTGTATCAGTTCTAAATCAACTAGTAGTTGTAACATCCTTTTGTTTTTCTTTGGTTAGTAGCTTAAGCTCAAGTGAAGTGACACTTTGATTCAAAATTTGTCCATACAGTGTATAATGTTATGACAGTTCAATCTTTTGACCAGTTCACCACGCATCACATTGTCATGTTTACGAAGTTTTGATTAAGAAAGTTCAAATACTTCATCCAGCCAGTTTTCTCAATATTTCGAGGAAAACAAAGACTTAGCACCTTTGATATATTCTTGAAATTGGGGAAAAAATAGAAGTAATAATATTTTTTTGAATTAAAACATAACCCTAAAATTACAAAAAAAATAAATTATAGTGCTTCTACAGGGCATTATACTTCTTCCTTCCTCCTCCTCCTTAGACAACCAGGCAGGAGGATGATTGAAGAAGCACAGAACATCAGGGGTACTATGAGCATGCCTCGCTAATCTATCTGCACAATACAGATATTCTCTAAACATGAAATTAAACCTAACAGACTTAAATCTACTAATAAACATTGCAGCTTATGACGAGATTAGGGTACAATATATTAGTGATAAAACAATCCTCTTTTTGCACAACAAGAATTTGATGCTTAAGACAGGATAACAGAGAGTATCAATTTTCTAGCTCTCATATTTGTGCCTCAGGATCATAAAAACTGAGAAAACAACCGATCATGAAGCAACCACAGTTTCTTTAATTACTGATACTGATTTTCTGTCAAGCAAAATATGCACATCCACAGGCTCAACTGCAGGCTACTAGTGTGCCTTTGAGCGTGCCAGCAAGAGAAAGCTTACCTCACTGATGCTCCACAACTTGACAGAAAAATCATCACTTCCACTGGCCAATTTTGTAGGGCATACTGGAGAAAAATCAACAGACCAAGCCCTCTTTCCATGTTCAGTGAAGCCAGAGAACTCATGACCCGTACTAGCATCCCATAGCTGAAAAGCATTTGAATACCCGTTGGGATAAGTAATGCCATCATGACATACAAATTATTGCAAAGAGATTTTGTACTTATTTCAGATTAAAAATTAAAGTCACTTCCAAAAGCTTTTTTATTTATTTATTTTTTGAGCAGGGCAGAGTGTTGGATACTGTGCAAGCATGCATTTTGAAATGTTCAAGTAACAAAGAAGCTCACCTTACCAAAAAATGAAAAAAGATGCTTATCAGTAATCACTCTGCTTATATGTACACATCCTTTTGTTTGTGCAAGCACATGCAATGTTATTTCAAAAATTATGCCAAGCAATGTTATTTCAAAATTGTCTGTTTATGGGTTTTTTAGTTTTACTAATCTATTAAAGCAGTACCCGTGTATTAAATTCATAATGAACACCTTTTTACTCAAAAAAAAAAAAATCCAAAATGGACAGCTTTTATCCCAGTATCCGTACCACAAAATCCAAGTCAAGTACCAGTTTCAATAATTCCTAGAGAACTAGATAATCTTAGATAAGAAACCAATCCATCCATATAGGATATAGATATCTTGCCTAAGAATAGTCGATATAATCTTAAGTAAAACTTAGAGAATCAGGTAAATTAATAACCCATGGTAGGCACTAACAATCTACCAATCAGAATGTGGACATGTTAGGTTCCAAAAGGGAATCATCAATCTTGAGAAAATTATTAGTGTTTTTCCATTCAGAAGCAGCATTGCCCATGAATACGTGAACAATTGCGTGAACTTAGACCCTAAAAAATTACTGCACTTTGGTCAGAGCTACAACAATTGCATGTAATAAATGAATAACTCCAAAGAATGTCTTCCAATGATAAAGAAATCATTCAAATGGTGTCTCATTCAAGATATACAAACCTTTACCACACCGTCATAGTCTGCGGAGGCTAAATAGTTCTTGATATAGTTATTCCAGCAAACACAGCTGAGCTTTGATTTGTTTGCCATCTCAACTACCGGATAATGAATATCAACGGAGTCATTGAAAAGTGAATTAAACTCAAATATCTTTATCTTCTTTGATACTCCAGCAGCAGCAAAATAATCCTCATCCCGATCAAAGCTCAGAGAGCAGATTACATTGGCAGGGCTGTTAAAATCTGCATTTCTTAGTATGCCCCGGACTTCAAACTTGCTACAACGGGCATACTTGCACAAACCATCAAAAAACGTTCCCACAGGATCTATGCTTCCATGTTTATCTTCATCTTTTCTAGTCACAGAGCAGTTCTCACGATTTCTAAGTAAATCTTTGTCTGAGTGGGGTGCAGACCCTGTTTCAGCAATCTGAATTTGGATCTCATGGAAAAGTAAGCACTTTCAAGTTGGCATATATTTTTCATCAATCTAAATTCATTTCCATTAGAGATTGAGGGAGTTGAGGGTAGCATTTCTAAAGGCAAAGGTTCTTTGTCAAGAGGCATACTCTCTTTCAGACAACTTGATTTATGCTGTGAGCTAGACAAAACCAAGGATATTCTTGAGTTATGCCTCCTCTCTACCTCTTCAATATCTGATTCCAAGCACCTGATTTGTTCAACCAGTTTGGAGGCATCATTCTGCTTCTGCTCTTTTAATGAAACGAGGAAATGCAGCAACACCTCTGATTCTGCATTCTCTTGGTCAATACTTGATGACATATCCTCACTGTAATCCTCCTGCAATCCATTTATCACTTCAGATTGTAGGATTTCCCTGTTGTGCAACAAAATTAATAAGTTCTTACAAGCATAATTGTGTATAAGTCAGATTTAATGTCCACAATCCAAGTGACTAGCAGCATATTTAATCAAATCATTCCTACATGTATTCACTAGTGAAAGAGAAATATGTCTCCCAGTACACCTTATCTCAATTTGGTTCTCCGAAATTTGAATGTCTAATTCCAGCAATCCACCAAAGGGTATTTTATCATCAATATCTTGCACATGTTAACGTGTTAACTGATAGCCTAGAAAGATGTGTGACATCACTTAACATAAAGCTGATACAGTCATAAGGTGTCCAGCTGACAAAGCATCATACCACTTGAAGAAGCCATAGCACAATATACCATTTCGGTGCCCAATCATGGCACATTTCTATGACAACTGGACATTTGATGGCCATATTAGCTTCATGTTGTTGCACACCTCCCATATCTTGTAAATGCACGGTAATGACCTTAACATGACAATAATATTGAAGACAGAATACTCATTGAATGAATGAAAACGAACAAGACGACCATGGAGAATCATATTGAGGCAGTGAATCATCTTTCAAGGACCAAGAAATCATTCAACTCAAAAAGGTATTTTTACATCTTATTAATAAAGTATTCTGAAAGCATTAAAATGATAAACACACACAGAAAGAAAAGACTATAAGAGAATCTTTTATTGACTATGAAACAGAATTACCTTGTTGTTGGGCGTGCTGATGGTTTGGGATGTAGCAATAGAAGACAAAATCCAGCTTCCTTAGGATTTTCAGATAGGAAACCTGGAGGAAGAATTCTCTCTTGAAGATCTGACATTGCTGCAATATGCGCTCCTTCAGATTCAAAATGGCCAAGTAACTGGAAGAAATGATCAAAATTTATCAGTTCATAAAATCATGTTCAATTAAAATATTTACAAATAAGACTTGATTGAGAATTATGGTGCAATAAAATATATTATAGTAATTTAAAGGTCTTTCACAAGTCAAAGCTTATGATGAATCAAGTTATTGCTTATAACTCGTAAATATTGAGAAGAGATAAAAATTAATACTCAGATGATCATTTTCATTCCATTTGAAATGAGGCAGCCGTGGAAGTAAAAAAACAATTAAATATGAAAGAAAAACCTTAAAAGATAAAGTGCCAAATGCAACAGATATCAGTAAGGGATAAGTCCAGCATCCACCGCAATTTATTGATTTGGAAGCAACCAAAAAACGAAATAATATGAATGATGGTTGGTGGTCAAGTCAAACATTAACAGAGAAAACATATGGGATTATGCCAAACAACCCATTGCTGTTGATTCTGTCAACAGGGTGGTGTGAGTATAATGAAAACCTCTGCATTACTTAAGATTAAGCCAAACAATCTACCCAAAAAAGAAAAGCCAGTATTGATCAAATACAGTAAGAAACAAATGAAGAAAAGAGGGGCAAAGGCTTCCCAGCTCTTGAGAGGCTACTGTCTGTCCATACAGTTCTAATTAAGTTTCTTCTTCCGTCTCCACTCAAAACTCCAGTTCAAATACTACTACAACAGGTTTCTCTTTCTGCAAAACCTTCACGTACTCCATGCTGAGTTAGTTAGGCTAGGAAAGCGTGACATAATGGAACTTGAACTAAGAAAGGATGTGATTCATGTTGGAAGTGAATTTGTCAGAAGTGAGATAGGAATTCCTCATTGTAGCCATATCCAACAGTGGAATAGGGAGTATCGTAAGTATATTAGTTGGCAACATGATATAGGCTTGTAATCTTTGTGGTTGGGGTAATGCTTCTAAATAAATTTATTTGCATAAAAGAAAAGGTTAGACTAGGACACCTAATCCTGAGACACATCATCAGAATTCACACTGGTCTCTCCTTCCTCTCTTGATCTCTTCTAGTTCTTTTGGCTTTACGAATTCATAGGGCTGGTCCAAATGGAATTGGGCACATCAATACCCTCTCCAGAAAACATCATCTTGTCCTCAAGGTGGAAATCCGGAAATTGTAGTTTAATGACATCATAATCCTCCCAAGTAAATTGAGGCCATCTCTTCTATTCGATTAATATGTCCACTTGTCCATTGGTCAATTTTCTGGACTTCCTCACAGCTTTATCAGTCTTCAGAAATTTTACCATTAGTTTCATCTGAAAAGATAAAAGAAAAGAAATTTTACCACTTGTGTTGAGCTGCAGCTTAGTGCCAAAATTAAGGCTGTTCAAATTACTTCTGGTGAAGAATTTAGACAGTTTCCATGCCTACACGCATCTTACATATAATGGTTTGGTAAAGAGAAGACAGAAGCATAGGGCTTTTGCTTTATAAGCACAAACTCTCTCACTTAATCATTGGCATGAGGCTGTTTTTAATGAGAATCGGCCTGATGCTTTTACAGCAGCATTTTTCTCATTAAAATGCTGCCAACTTCAATGGTTGGTCTTCATCCACATGAGAAACTTTATCACAAGCCACCTGATTATTCTAATTTGGGGGTGTTTGGTCATAAGTGTTCTTTAGACTCAGTGCAAATGATTCCCCCAAGCTTGATTATCATTCTAAGCCTTGCATATCTTGGTTATAGCCAGCAACGTAAAAGGTACAAATGTCTTGATATGCTAACTGGTAGAACATACATCTCACAACATGTTTTCAATGGAAACAAATTTCCCAGTGGCACACAAAGGAGTTGCAGGTTTACATTGGATGATTTACCCCAGAAGGAGTGGCAAATGCCAGCGTGTACTTGTGATAGACCTTCAAGTTATGCATGGGAGTGCCTGAACGTAACTCCTCTCTCCAACAACACCACAACATTTCCAGCAAGTGTCATCATCTCTCAAGTCTGGGTGCTCTTTCCTCGCAACCTGTCAGTCTATATGTGCAAAGGTTTCTAGAGTACAATGGGGATGTGACTACTAATTGTTATCTATTATAAGAGTTTTTATCATGTGAAGCCCTAGGAGTAGCTATATGGATGCTCCAAAGCATCGTGACAAATATGACCAGACTTCGGCCTACAGCATCAGTGGCAAAGCAAAGAACTTTTCTTCAGGCTTTAAAGACATCTCAAAATGTGATGGTGCAGATTGTTGATTTGGGAGCATTTGACCATATGGCTTCTTGTCATCTATTGTTTACCACTTGCTTACACCTCATGAGCTAGGAATGTTAAAGTGAAGATTGTAGATGGTTCCTTAGCACCTACAGCGGCAAAAAAGAGTATTCATATCTTAGATTCTATAGTTTTGGAATCTGTACTTCATATGCCTAAACCTAATTGCATTTTACTTTCGATTAGTCAATTGACCAAGCAATCAAATTGTTTTGCTAAATTTCTCCCATCCCACTATGTATTTCAAGATTGATCATTTAGTGTGACAATTAGTAGTGCTAAAGAGTACGAGGGGCTTTACTATTTAAAAGTCACTCATGTGAGTAACTCACTAACCTGTTGTAGGTAATTCTGCATCTATCTCAAAAGCTAATGATTATATGTTATGGCATAAGAGGTTGGATCACCTTAATTTTCATTACTTTCAATGATCATTTTCAAATTTATTCTCCCACCAAAATATTAGTGAAATCTAGCCATAACATATAATCTAGTAGTAGAATAAATTTGAAAATAAATTTGTGAAGCTCAATGACATTTAACAAGCTCATTACCGTCACTAAAATTCACTAATACTACCTACACAATGACTTGTGGGGCCCATCCCATGGTGCTAACCACATCAATAATATTTGGTTCATTACTTTTATAGATGACCATACCCGTCTCTGCTAGGTTTATATTTTAAAGGAGAAGTCTAAAGTTTTGTCTGTGTTCCCTTCCTTTTATACCATGATTAAAAACCAATTCCAATCCAGTATTCAAACTTTATACACTAACAATGGCACTAGATATTGTAATCAACCTTTTGGGCTGTTCGTGCCCCCCAACAAAATGTTATAGCTGAGCCAAAAAAATATACATACTCTAAAGGTGAGACGAGCCGATAACAATTCTCATTTTGACATATCTTATAAATAGGATGTTGAGTCGAGTTTTGTCCTTTGAACCACCACTTAAAAAATTACAGTGCATACTGCATCTCATGTTGAAACCAATCTTCCACATTGTATTTTTGGTTGTAAATCCTTTGTCTACCTTCACCAAAGTCCTAAACTTAAACCTCATGCTATTAAATGTCTCTTTTCAAGATATTCACCTGCATAAAAAGGGTACAAATGTTATGATCTTCTCTTTAAATGCCTATTTATAAGCCTTAATGTGACGTTTTTCAAAGATACCCCCCTATTCCAAGCCTTCAAATCATGAGGAGTTTGGGCAAATTTTAGACTTTAGGGAGTGAGGAACCTAAGAAAAATCCCACTTCAAACTTGCCTCTATCACCTGAATCTTTTTCAAATATGCTCGATCCTAGTTCACCATCACCCGTGTTTGCTCCAACACCAATGCTTGATCTCTCCCATCATCAATCTATTCTCTTATGCCAGAAACTGAGAAAAACAAGAAAAAAGGGGGAGATGTAGAAAGACCACAAAAGGGAGAGTTGTTTGTTTACACTCAACAACAGAAATAAAAAATAGTGAGTAATTGATACGTAAAGCACCAAGAGAGTCAACTCCACAGGTAACTCCTGAAGTTGAAGTATTAGGTGCTTTAAAACCTCGTGTTGTTCCTAAACTGCCAAAGGCCAACCCATTTAAGGACTTAGATGATCCAGATCAAGAAAATGAATCAACTGATCTTGATCAACCAATTGCTCTCAGGAAACAACATCAATCTTGTACTTTGCATCCAATCTAGAAACATATGTCCTCTAAGGCTCGCTCTCCAAAAGAATGGGCCTTTATCACTAACTTAGATAAAGTTGGCATTCCCAACAACATCCAAGAGGCACTAGAAACACCAAAATGAAAAAATGCAGTTATGGAGGAAATAAAAGCTTTAGAGAAGATTGGAACATGAGAGATTATGTAAAGGCCAAGAGGCAAGAAATTTGTTAGCTATAAATGGGTCTTTACCCCAAAATATAAGGTCGATGGCGTTCTTAATAGCTCCTCAAAAACAATGGCAGAGAAATATAAGAAATTTTTTAGCTCCTCAAAAACAATTATCACTTCATTAACAGCAATACCCACCCTCCCAATCTACATCTTCATCATATCTTTGTCGCCAGAGTACCTTTAACAACGGTAGAGCTTCAAATGCACCTAGCAAAAGTGAGAACAAGACAATGCACATGACACCATCGCAACACATGTTTTTTGTCAATAAATAAGGTGTAGGAGAGGAACCATATTTGTCATTCAGTACAATTGACAACAAATCACTTATTTTTTGTCGCAAGATTGATAGCAATTCAGCTTGAGATAGTTGATGGCATCCCAAATCTAGTTCCATGAGTTTGACAACATTTCAGATTTGGTTCCAAGAGGTTGTTCATGAAGAAAGTTATCAGAAACTTGTTGGGAAACTAATTTATCTCTCTCATACAAGACCTGATATAGCTTTTGCAATGAGTGTAGCCAGCCAATACATGAGTGAGCCAAAGAAGAAGCATATGGAAGTAGCTTACATAATTTTGAGGTGCATGAAAGGTACTCCTGCTAGAGGATTATTCTTCCAAAAACAGTAACGAAGAACTATAGAGGTGTACACAAAAGCAAATTGGGGAGGAACATATCCTAACCAAAAATCAACTTCTAGTTATCGCTCCTTTGTATGGGGAAATCAAGTTACCTAGAAAAGTCAACCAACGAGTTGTGTCTAAGAACAATGCCGAGTCTTAGTTAAGGGCATTGGCTTGAAGGATAATGGAAGAGTTGTGGTTGAGACAAGTCTTGAATGAGATACAAGTCAGAGTGGATTTACCTCTAAAGCTCTATTGTGACAGCAAGGCTGCTATAAGCATGGCCTTAATCCCACACAGCATGAAAGATCTGAACATGCGGATATGGATAGGTGTTTTGTCATAGAAAAAGTAGAAGAAGGAATCATATGTTTGACATATCTGCCTACCAATCTTCAAGCTGCAAATGTATAAATAAAGGGGTTGCTTAAACCTGCCTTTGAAAATTGTATAAGCAAGTTGGACATGATTAGCATCTAAAATCCAATTTGAAGAGGAGTGTGGGAATATTGTGTAAATAGGCATCACTATTGTACAGCATTTATTAGTAGTTATTAGGTTTTATTAGACATTACTCTATTGTCTTTTCCCTTCATGTATATACAGACAGTTGTATCTCAATATTCATGACATGAGAAATATTTTCTTCCAAAATACCACACAATCTCTCCTTATTCACATTATATAGGGAAAAGTAATGTTCACTACCAAATAGCCACCCAATCAAGTCTTCTCAAGAAAACAAGGGTAGTTCAACTCATTTGTATTTGTTCCTGTCCTTTTCCACAAATGAAATATTTGCTCCTTCATTACACTATGGCCTTTTACAATTTCATTCCCCTTCACCATGCTATGACACAAGCTCTACATTTCCATCACATTCTCACAAGGCTCCATCATCACTTTCATAATCAGTGACATCTCTTCATTTCTTGACATTCTATTTTCAATGCTTCCGCTATTTGCTCTGCTCTTGTGTTGACAACCCGTCATGAATGTACTACTCTAATAAGAAAACTGACGGAAAACTCTATATATAACTTAGGATTAAGCAGAATAACCACATCCAACAAAAAGGTAGAATTGATTAAGTGCAAAAGGAAAAAATGAGAGAGAATAAAATGAAAATGACTATCCGTCTTTTGAGAGGCTAGAGCCTCTCCATGAGTTTGATTAACTTTTTTCTTCCATTTTGACTCCACACGCCAACTCAAATAGCCTAATGTCTTTCTCTCTCCACCAATGCTTCAAGTATCCCTTAATGATGCTACGGACACCTCACCCTAGGACACATTATTATAGTTCAAATTGGTCCTTCCATTCTCTCATGATCTCTTCTTATTCTTTCAGCCACACATATCAAGAAATCTTAGCCTAATCGAATTAGGTTTTTAAGCGTGTTACCTTTTTCTCATTTTGAAGCTTGTCACATTAACTAAGTTACAGATCTAATGATTGATTGCTCAGGGAGCTCCACCCACATAGAAATGAGTGATGCTAAAAGCAACTTATTTATGTGTGGAAGCTGGCTTTATCATTTTGTTTTTCTAGAAACACCACTAAAGCAAAACATCAACTCTCTCTCTCTCTCTCTCTCTCACCAAAAAAATTCTCATTGGGAAATGAGGCTCAATTTAAAAGAATCAACATCATAAAAGAACACAAGCAAATTGCATCAGACTTATGAAAGAGGGACATTCACCAACTTCTTTACACACCTCAAAAAGAAGAACACCCAAGCAGTAGATATTTGATGATCTAGTGCAGCTTCCCTCAGGGCTTGCATACCATGCATTTTCCAATCTTTCACTCACAAAAGACAACTGCAATTGGCCTGCCTTAGACATACAAGGGATGCTAGAGATTCTCTGTGGTCCAACTGCATTGATTTTACTATCACAAGCACTTCGAAAATACTTGTCAGATCTTGGAGAGAACTGACTCCAATTCCCAGCAACTGTCACATTCTCATCAAATTTTTGTTTCTTTGACCTTATATCAAGAGACGGGTATAATACCTGCTCTGATTCCCTTTTTCTATCGAAAGAATCCTCAGAGGGAAGAATTTCAGAATTGACAACACTTTCAGATATCTGCTTGAGAATAGGTAAGCCAAGATACATGACCTGGTTTGATGGGAGTATTTTGAAATAAGATGGCTGCAGGCTAAGCAATGCTACTCCCTGAGAATGAGCACTTTCAACCAGACCAACAATGTTTCTAAATATATGCAACCGCTCAGCTTTTCTAACATTTTGGTGCCCAGCTTTCAACCACTCTCTTAGAGTCACACCATTGCAGTCAGACCCATCAGATCTTGGCACAGCAGAGCTATAAGAAGACTTCTCAGTTTTGGAACCAATGCTCAATGATCCATTAGAATCCAACTGAGTAGTACGAATGCCAACTTTCATCTGATTCAGATCTCTAGAGTCAACATGGAAGCAGTCAGAAGATGGACCTTTACATATGATACCCTTACCCTTCAATGTATGCTTAACAAAATACTCAGAAAACCCTGACCTGGAGATAATTTTTGTTCGTATTCCTCCATGAACATCACCTGCACCCCCTTTGTTTTCATCTGTCATCAAGTGTTCTATGACTTCGCTCTGATCACCACTGAGCGATTTTTTAGCTAATAATTCTTGGAAAGATGAAGACTCATTGTCCTCCCAGGCATTAGAAGTAGCCAGAACATTATTTCTGTACGCAGTATGACTTAGTGAATTTCCAGCTCCTGAATCACCAGTTAGCTGAAAAAGATGCCCCCATTGGTTCTGCCTATTATAAAATCCCTCTCGTCTGTTTGATGTACCAATGTCTAAACTTGAGCCATTGTAACTTTTCACCGTCAATTCTTCAACCATGAAACCATCATCAACCGAAAAATGGCTAAGAAATGGATGTTCTGATGTAGTTGTATGGCTGATAGTTTCGACAACATTTTTACCCTGCCGAATATCATCATATTCCTCTGGTGGGATCTGGGAGTAGTCTTCAGAAGGTGCCAGAATTTCTTGGGGTTTGAGCAATGGGCAGCTTTCAGGCTTCAGTGAATACTCATCATCTTTACTCTGATGTTGTGCACCCTCAACCACCTCCAATGTCGTTACCTCATCAACCACTTCCTCATTCATGCTTCAAAACTGACTTCATTCAAGTTGCACAACCACTTGCACGAAGTTAGCAAGCATCGCATAAATTACTCAAGAATCAATATGCCAGGACTAGTCTTTCTTCGTCGCAGCAAGTTTAAGTTCTGGGAAACATAAATTGAAAAAGAACATTAAAACCTAAAAATTAAACAGATATTAGAATAATAATAATAGCAAACAAAAAAAACCAGGAATAAATATGTCATTAGGAGGACCAGCGAATGAAATTACGGCAAAGATGAAAACATCTCAAAGAAGAGGATATAGTCATTGAAACATATGTAGCAGCAATATCACCACTTACGTGGTTCTCCATACAGAATCTCAACGCCACGAAAAACACACAGACGATAATCGACGATAAATCAAATAAAACCATCCCAAATCATGAAACCTGCTGGAAAATTATACTTTACAAAAAAGAGATTTCCAAATCAAAAGATGAAATTAAGGCAGCAGAGCAGGAGGAAAACAGAAATGCTTCCCTAAATGTGAAATTGAATGCTTTGGCGGTGGCATCTTATGAGGGGGCAGAGGAGAGAGAAGGCGAGAGAGAGGGGGGGGAACTTACTGGGAGGGGCAGAATTGGCAGGCGCTTCAGCATAGAAACGGAAGAATGAAGTGGCACAGAAATCAGGGGAGCATAGAGGAAGAAGAGGATCTCTTTCTATTGCTATTGCGCTGAGTCGGTCTCTGCACACCCAGAACAAAGAAGATAACGGCGAGAGTCGGGCTTCGTAATAGCCTTCGTTGATCCCACCGCACGTAAACGTTGATCATTATTGCACCGGCCTCCGTTAGAAAGCGAAAACAGAACGGAACAAATATTACAGTAGAAAGTAATTTGATTTAGATTAAAATATACACAATTCTTCTGACACTGATGTACAGAACTACTTATTTTTAAAAAATTTAAAATTAATCTCTCTAATTTTTTTTATTTTTTTAATCACAAAATCTGGTATAATTAGTTTTTAGTTATCTTATTAATAAAAATTATTATATTATATTAAAAAAATACACGTAATATCTTATGAGGCATTTTATATAAATTAATAATAATAATAAAATATGAATAAAATTTTTATAAATTTATTATTATTTTTTATCAGATGCCACATGAATTGTTAAGTGTCCTTTTTTAATATGATATATAATAACTTTTATTAATAAGATAACTAAAAAATAACAAAAGTGAAGTTTGTATTAAAAAATAAAAAATTATGGAGGTTAATTTTAAATTTTAAAAAATGAGGGACCTATGCTATTGTTTCAAAATTCAAGTAAATTCCAGACATCATTAAACCTACAAAGATCAAGGGCTAAGGGTTAGATGTTCAACTGAAATCAAATTAAGGGTGAAACTAGAGTCAAATGGGTTATAATAAAAAATATATTTTTTCATTATACAATAAATAATTAATATTTTGTTAAAAAATAATGCATACATGATTAATTTTACTTAGACATGCACTTATCTATTTGTAGCCTAGGCTATCATCTTTTTCTCTTTTCAATGTGTAGCAGAGTTATTGGTGAAAAAAAAATGTAACAAACTTATATCACATCTGTCACACCTTAAAAATAGGATATGCTTGGTAAAGAATATAGGGATAATATCCATATCCCCAAAGTGTTTACTCAATAAAAATCTAATTTTTAAACTATGAAGACATTTGATAATAAATTAAGCCATCTTCAATATATACCATGCAAACAAAAGATTCAATATTCTTGTAAAAATTTCGATAGGATCTCCTCTTAAAATAAAATATCCCAAAAACAATCTACAAATATTTTGCAAAACAATAGTAATAATAAGGAACTCTCTTTCCACCAACAAATAACAAAATATAAATAGTAAGGATGAGAACCCTAACTATAACTTATGTGAAGCACTTAGAATATAACTTACAAAAATACAATGTCATAATTAAAGTTTTACATCAAGAGAAGGTTTAAATCTACAGTCTCCTCTACTTTTAGTCAATAATAAACCCATCGATGATCAGTATTAGCTACTGAGTTTGAGATTAAAATAACTTTTTAGTGAATAACGTTTCAACTATAACTTTTTTGTAGAACCAAAATAGATAAAACAATAGTTATATATAACTTAAATGAGAAAGCAATTTCATATAACAAATTTGTAAACTTGAAATAAAAATTTTATATATAACTTTAATAGCAAGAACATTTAAATCTATAATAATAAAGTAGTTTTAACATTTGATCTTGACAATTCAAAATGAATAAATAACAAATAAGAATAACAATATTAACTAATTGAAAAACATTAAATATAAGATCACCAGTTAACTAAAAATTCATATTTTGGGGATTTATCAGAACAATTCACAAACATGGATATACAGTCCACGAGGTAAATAACAAACGTAGTTTATGCCACAAAAAACAAACATGTACACACAATCTATGAGGATAAATAATCAAATGTAGCCTGAGCTACGAAACAAACGTGGACACCAGTCCACGAGGATAATGCTAACCAAACACGTCTCGAAACCACGAAATCAAACACAAGTATGAAACCTACAAGTAACAAACATGAGTACGATACTCATAAAAGTTAACTAGCTAGTCATAACCATGGCAGGTCAAGGGCTAATGGAATTGCCATTAACAACTAGTATTCTGTATAAAATTCCCTCCAAATACATTTTCAAACATAAAAAAAAATCACAACTATTAAAATATAATTTCTATTCTTAAAAATCAGACTCACATGAATAGTTCTTCTTAGGCACCAAAACTTTTCAAAATAAAATTTCATATCCATACTCAAACTTGCATTTATTAAATGATCAAAAATTACACCATGGTGGTGAAATAATTTTATCAATCTTAAAAGTATATCTCATAAGAGTAAAACACTCATATGCCATAATGTAAATATCTTCACCATTGTCTTAAACTTAAAAATGAAGAAATTTAATTAACAAAGTATTCACTAATCAACTTACTTGTCATTAGAATAATTATATATAAAAAATATAAAATTTCAATAAGGAAAATAATGATAGTTTAGTTAGTATACTATCCACTTATTGTAGCACTTTAACCTCAAAAACTCACTTTTTTCAACTCCAATCGAGTAGAGTTACCCTGCTTATGATTACCCTATAAATATATAATAAAATCTTAATGAACTTTGCTTTTGAATCAACAAGTCTCCTTTTAAGAGACTCTACTCAACTAGAATTAATAATAATAATAATAAATAATAATTTTTTGAAGTTTAGGAATAAAATTCACACCTAAGGTTTTCTTCTTAGATTTCTACTAAAAACACTTAATAAGTGACACTCCAAACCATTTAATAAAACTTACCATCCTTTAATTCCTTGCCTAACAATTTCTAAGCATCCAACGTATGATTTCTAAAATGATAATATACTTCATAATCATCAACCCATTTAACTCTCAATATTTAAAACTCAAATAAGATTTTGATAGCTTCTTAAATGCACCCCTTGTCAAAACCTAATTGAGATATACAAATACTAATGTCTAAGCCAATCATCCTCCTTGAAAACCACCATTATTAGATACAAAATCAAACAAACTCTACCAATGGGTATTTTATCAACAAATCTTTCATGCATGAATTCTCCAACCAAGACCCCACTTCCTTTTCTACAAATTTCATTACCCCAAGTTAGTATAATATTTATATTTGGAATATTCAGCCTTCCTTCTAAATTTTAGTTCACAAAAAATCAAATTAATTACTCAAAGGAAATCAAATTTCCAACATCACATTACTTATATACAGTAGAAAAATGGAGAACAATTCACGATCCCAACCCAATCATATATGCACAACAATAAGGGAGTTTAATGGTCGAAGCTTCTCACCTAAATCACCAACATCACAAAAGAGAAGAAGAGGAAGCTTATACGTTGAACAAGGGAATCATCTGGCACGATGCATAAGGAGGAAGGAAATGAAATCACCACTAGACCAGAAGAAGAAAAAGATCTCGCAATCAGCACCACAACTCCAGTGACTTGATTTCTTACACCCATCAATGACACGAACGAGAACATTGAATGGCCAAGATAGGGTAGGAAACAAGGAAGACAGAAATGGGAGCATGACTGAAGAAGACCTAAGCATTGCATAGGGGCGATAAGCTCCTACTTCTCCAGCGGCAAGGGTATATTAGCATAAAGAAAGGCAAAGTTAGAGAGCACATAGCCAAAAATTCTAGAGTTTCGATCTTTGGCGCTCTCTGCAACTAACAAAACAGGATCAAAAAAGAGGAGGAGGAGGAGAGGTGGTGACTCGAAGCCCATATAACATGGTTGGAACTCTCTCTCTTACACACCACGAGTAGTTAGAGATGGTGGGGGAGAAG
>NW_026556969.1:0-29394 GCF_029017545.1 Prosopis cineraria | reverse complement strand
TAATGTTTAAAATCTATAATTCAAAATTAATAAAGTTTTTATATTATATAATTTTAATTATTTAAATTGAAATTATGAAGGTAGGCATGGTCTCTCAAACAATACTATATATATCTATAAATTAGGGAGAAATAAATTTATTACAAAAAAACAAGATATAATAATATAAATATTAAAAAAACACTCTATGAATGTCTTTGGATATTGGGATGCTTTATGTATTTTAGATGATGAGAATAATATCAGGTAATAATAAATGACACGTCACAACTAGTTTGCAGGAACATAACTTGAGGTACCTCAAATATCGCGCAAAATCTAGACAAGCAGTTTTATAAATTAAACGTAAATACATACCATTGGTGTTGAAGTATCTACAGAGCGCACCTTCCACTCTCAAAGTTCAAAAGCTGATCCAAACCTAGCCGTGGATCCAACCTTTTTCCAAATCTTCGACTGACCACCAGCATGGCTCAAATCTCCATACATAAAATAATTTGATTTATTCATAAATAAGACGAACTATGCTAAGTTACTTCTGACATATTATAAAATAGCAAATTCACTTGAGAAAAACAGCATATATGAAAATGATCACTATATGGATCATTTTTAAGTCCCGTTTTGAGCAGGAAGTGTAATAACAACTACAATCGCCACCGAGACGCCCTCCTTTGGGCATGTGACTGCGACAGCGTTCCTATCAGAAGCCGATTCGATCCAACGAGCCACATGAACAGGCCTGCTCCTTTCCTCAAACTCAACGTCGTACTCTCCGAACTCATCCCATGGAGTACACTCATTTGATTCTTGAGCCCCAGTAACATCTGCCTGCTTTGTTCACTGTCTGAACAAGTCTCCACCTTAATAACCTCATACGAGTCCTTGACAAGCAGAGAAACTCCGAACCCATGCTTCTGCGGAGCTTTTTCTCAGCCTCGCGAACACAAAGCCTAGCTAATTCCCTCTCAAACTCGGAATCTTCAGTAGTGATTTTGAATAATAAGCTTGGCTCTAGTCTCCATTCTTGTATGGCGTACAGCTAGTTATATGGGTGGGAGGAGAGTCTGGATTTTTAAGACGAAGATGGTAAAATATAGGTGTTTCTGTGTCTCCAATATTACGAGGTATTGGTTCTTGTGTATGTCTGCCAACTTCTTCATGAAATTATCAACCACCAGATACTCGGCCAGCAGCAGACTGCAGCTGACTCCGATCCAGTACCCTCCACATTCGAAGTTGGTCGCCCGAGAGAAACACACAGATCATCGTCATCTCATCTCACATATGGCGAGTTTATATATGATGTTAAGTGAACTGTATGTTGAATCTGATCATCTCAATTCACATGTATAATAATAATATAATAGAATAAAGTAATTCATACGTACCTGAAGAATTCATGGGTGTTAGAGAAATTTTGATTACCTCGAGTATAGGCAGCTACACAACCCTCAGGTCCCCAGAGCTTTCAGAGAGTTCAGAAATAATATAAGTAGAAGAAAATGAGTCGTGTCTCTGCGGTTATCGACTAATCGTCTTATATAGATCAGATCGGTAATCGCTTTATTAAATAATAAATAATTATATTATCTATTATCTCTAACTCAGTCAGTTAAGAATAGTAAATAACTGACAGCTACTGGGTTGTGGGTTGGGCCTCTGCCCATTGGGCTCACTTGTGTGATCCACCTATCACAGTCCACACAAGATCATAAAGACCAATCTATTGAACTTATTAATTAATGCTAATTCATAAATAACATTCCAATAATGTATTCATAAGCTTGAATGGAACAGTCTATCTTGCCTGAACATAAAACAGAGGTGAGAACTCAGGACACTGCTCGTCGATATCCCTCCAAAAGACAAGCTCGTGGTCGAGATTATCCTTTTCACAGGTTTCAAGAAAGTCTGAGAGAGAGCAGTGGAGATTCGTGCCTCCACCATTCGAATGCCACAATCATTAGACACAATTTCCATTTCCCCGGCGGCGTCACCACCCTCACCCTCCACCTTATTCTGAAGTCGGCCGGGGAGTAGTGGATGCTCCGACATAGTTGTAGTCAGTGATTCCACGGTCCACCCTCCCAGAGCCCGTACGTCTCCGAGCTCCTTGTTGAAACTTTCATAATACATGATTGCGTGTTAATAACCCAGAAAAGTTTCTGAGTCGACGGTGGGGGTTGCTCGCCAAAACGTGGCGAACTCGCCGTGGTACGGTTATCTTCGGTGGCCGAACACTCGTCATACCTAAGAATTGTAATTTGGGCACGTCCATTTTTGCTTCTCCGAACTGCTTAAATTGTCTGGTTCGTGCGTCAGTTCTTAGTGAAGACATGATGTGCATTTACTGGGAAAAAGCTTCCGTCACAGCCACGAGCAGTTGAATTTCGCAACAATGTCAGTATTATCGTACAGATGAGCCCCCGTCTAAGACGCATAAGCCTTGCTTCAAAAAACAAAACAAAAACAAAAACAAAAACAAAACAAACAAATAAACCCATAGATTTACTTTTCATAGTTGATATTTATAGCTTTTTTAATAGTATTTTTTAAATAAAAAATTATTTTTAAAAAAACTCATAATTAAGAGATTATCTTTATTTTAATTTTATATTCATTAAAATATTTAAAAAAATAAAGAATTATAAATCTAAACTATCCAAATTAAACATGATCAATTTAAAGATACAAAGTTCTAATGCTTGTTTGTATGATAAGCATTAAAAATGGTTTCAATCTAAGATCCTTAGCATAATAATAATTTCGGACTGGACTCTTGTCTTCGAGTGAATAATGTTGGGGTGATTCAATGTAATAAAATATATAAAATAATCTCATAAAAAATGCATTAAATATACTTTCAATCATTATTCTTTCTTTCTTATTATATTCTTTCTTCTTAAGATTATCAAGTGAAATGTGTTTTTTAAAAGTTATATTTTTATTTTTGGACAAGGTAATATTTGGGAGTTTTTAATATGGAATGAGATGGTTATAAATCTTAGAAAAAATGATAATAAAATTCCTTTAAAATATATAAATGATAATTTGATCACTCAAAATACCATAATTTTATTGAAGTTCTTAGAAACTTTTTTCTCATTAATGAATTAAATTGCCCTTGTTGAAAAAAATGATTCACGAGTTTTGTTTAAATAATTATAATTTTTCTTTTTATATTTACAATAATACAATAGCAAATCATATATTCGCAATAATATAACAATAAATTATAATTTCGTATGTTAAATTCTTGATTTCTATTGCATTGTTGTAAATATAAGAAGAAAAGTTGTGACTATTTAAAGAAAACTTGTAAATCATTTTATTTTCTACAAGAACAATTTAATCATTTATATAAATTTATTAATGATAAAAAAAATTTTAAAAACTTCAGCAAAATTAGTACATTTTAAAGGATCAAATTTTTATTTATGTATTCCAAAGAAATTTTATTATCATTTTTCTTAAGTCTGATATCATTGTTTGGGAGAAATTTTTAAAAGAAAGTGAAATGACCTAGGGTTTATGATGCACACATATCGATACGTGTATCGAATACATGTCAATACTTTTATTTTTAAAATTATATTATATGATATGTTTTTTAATATATACATATATACATACATACATATCTAATATCAAAAAAAACATTAAAAATATAATTTTAATTAAGAAAATATCCAAACTAACATACATCTATAATGCTTTATAGTAACACTAGCAAAGCATAATCATTAATTGTATGTTTATTCTATATATAGTTATGTACCTAATTACCTACTACTTAGTCAATACTAATAGGTATAATATTAACATCTTCTTCTTTTGGACAATCATTTGAGAAAAGAATAGTTTCTATATGTGGTTCATCAAGAGATAAGTTTGTCACTTTCAAAATTTCAGCACCATCAAAGTCATCCATTCATCTCCACTAATGTCCTAAAAAAAGATATTGGTAATGAAAAATTTAACATCACAATCTTTAATAAAACTTAGTTTCTTAAGAATTTTCTTCAAATATCAGCTTTGAAGTACTAACTATTTAACTCCCAATTAAAAAATATTGAATACATATCAAAAATTAATTTTTTAAAATTAAAAAATAATATTTTAATATTTTACAAATACGTATCAAAAAATATTGACTGGTATCAATATCAGATATGGATGTGGGAGATAATTTGAAGTTTCGGTGCTTCACATCTTGGGATAGCCTTCCAAACCATCCCTTAACATCGTAGATCATTTTTCTTGACTCCTTAATTTGGAAGGTCAAGGATATAAATAATATGATATAAATAATATTTTTATAAAATTACATTTATCCTTCTCACATGTTCTCACTATTTCACTCTCCAATCTTAAAACTGAAAAATATAATTATATAAGATACAGTGGAGCGACTAATTGCAAATTTGGAATTTCATTAGTCATTGTCACCAATCTGTTCCTTTTTTTTGGGGGGGGGGGGGGTTTGGCGAGTTTTTGTATGTTGGTTTGTATTGTAATTTTTTTTTAGTGTTTGAATTGATGTTTGTATTATTTTCTTTTGGTGGTTAATAAAATTATCTTTTTTTGGCCCTCCAAGAAAATCTATTCTTCAACTGTTTATCCTATTATGTTTCGGCTTAATGATATTTTAGTGTCTAGATATATTAATTAATGAAATATGAAAAATTTCAAAATTATGTGAGTTATTTGTACTTTTAAAATTAATATGTTACTACTGATGATGTTTCTTTTTAAACCATCACTCGCAGTCTTTGAAAAAACATAAATTCAAAATATTCTTACAAGTTTTAACATCCAAAAAACTTAATTTCTAATCAACTTATCAATGTGTAGTATAAAATTTATAAAAAGCTGTACTTTTTTAAATTTAAAAATTGTAAAAAGTTTCTAGTATTTAGGTATAATTTTTAAAAAGGAAGAAAGAGATAGAAAACAAAGTAGAGGGTAGAAGAGTATTTCTTAAGATGTGTTTGAATTGGAGTATAATTAATTATGAAAAAAAATTAATTAGTATAATTAATTTTGAATACAATTGATTATGTTGTGTGGTATATAATTGATTTATAAAATTAACTACTAAGATTGATTTTAATCAAAATTGAAAAGCATAATTAAAAATAAGAAAAAACTATGGTTTTGTGAAAATATATCCAAACACTCTTGTTATATGTTAAAATCAATTATAAAACCAAAACTTTGACCCAAAAAAATTATAAGTCCAGAACCATGTTTTTCAAAAAATATCCAAACACCCATTATACATGCCAAAATTAATTATGAACATAAAATTATGGTTTTTAAAAAATATCCAAACACCCTTATATATACCAAAATTAATTGTAAACCCAAAACCACAATTATCTCATGTAATATCTCAAAAAGTTTTAAAATTTAAAATTTTATTAAGTAATAAGGATAATTAATAAATTAGCAAAATAATTAGAGTGTCTGGGTTATTAGTAGGTTTATTGGACCTTTAAACATCTTAAGAGTTGGAGTAGGGTGGTGTTTGGGCCAATTGGGCCCCAAGTAAAGACCCATTTGTGTTTTGACCATATTTGACTATAAGCCGTTGTGGACAAACAGATTCATTAAATTTGTTGCAAGCTATTTGTGATAAGTGAAAAAGAAAAGAGAGAAAGGAAGGACAACAAATAAGAAGGTGCTCTATATTAGGATTTGGATTCCATGCCATCTTGGCAGCATTTTGAGCCTGAGTTAACCTAATTAAGTTTCCTATACCTCCTTATGCACTTTTTAGTGGGATTTTGGAATTAGACAATGATGGTTTTTGTTACAAGGATGTTTTGGTCGAATCTACTAGCTTAGGTTAAGCCATTAGTTGTTTATTTGGGTTCTTGTACCTATAGATAATGAGTTTATAGGGTTTTGATACTAGATTTCAGAGTTTGGACAAACCCCAACCTTAAATTCGAATAAGAGTATTGTAGACTCTAAATTAGTGTTATTTAACTTCATGGAAGCTAAATAAAGTTTATGGGACCTTATTAAGGTTTAGAATTAGATAACGATAAATTAGGCTAAATAATGCTTATGTTAGATCCAATACTATATAATTTGCACTTAATTATGCATATTATAAGTGCCTAAATTTCCTTAACTTATGGAGACTTGAGAAGCTTTGAGACCCTACGGGTAACCTTTTTTTATAACAAAAGGGTTAAAATAATTAAATAACCTGCTTTATTTATTGAGTTAATTAATGAATGAGTTTTTTTCATGGATTTATGATCTATGTAATTACAAGTGTATGCATGTGGATGTACAAGTTGGTTTTTGAAAATATGTAAAGCCGGTAAGCAATTTTTGGAAAACAATATTTTCATCTTACATACTTGTGTTATTGCAATTTAGGTTATGACGTTGTTTTGTGATAAAAGAGAATATGAATATGATCATGAGATATTGTGATGTATGATTGTGCACATGTGAGGGTGGGGGGCTCACCTTAGGTGTAGAGCAGTGTGAAAAACCATATGGTGCTCATTGACATTTAGGAGGTTTGGATGAATTTAAGATCATATATGTATAAACTATCATATATGTGGACATTATGATATGCTTGACCATGTGTTATAACATGTGCTCTCACTTTACATACTTATTTATGTTTTAGCTAGTTGATAAGCGTAGTTTATTTAGTTACTGTGACCTTTTTCTCACTTTGCTATTACAACTTCACAGGTGACATTGTCAATAAGAGTAAAAGGGAAGACGATTAGAGTAAAGAGGAGATTTGGATTTTACTTTTGTAATACCTTATAGACTTTTGAGTTTTATGTATAATTTGAGTGTGCACGGGTGCACGCTTTTCTTGCCAATTAGGGTATGTAACACCTTTCTCACCATTTAGACACTTAGCGAAACAATAGTTAAATAACAAAGGCTTTGCCCACTTTATTTAATTCAAAACATAAATTTTGTGATATCACAGTTTAAAATCAAACAAAATTCTAGAAATCTCAATCTAAAAGTTTATGAATTATCATGCTACCCAGTTTTACTACAGTCTAATAACAATAAAAGTAATTAAAAAGAAAGGTAATATAATCTAAAAATGATAAAATATCCTATATTCATATCAAAAATAAATATAATCATGCATGTTTTGTGGCGAGTACAAGAGCAAAAGGCTCATTCTTCTGACACCTTCCCTTAATTCCTACTTAGGCCATCACCAAAAAATGCTAAAGGGGTAAATACTAACATCTTAGTAACTCAAAATTTAATCATACACACACAAGCTACAACCATACAATTGTACAACAAATATACCAATAAGTTCATGAGAATCATTCAGTTATGACATAGGAATTTCACAAGACACGGCTCATAACACGCTAATATAAAATACCAATAATCTCCCTTATTACACCACCTATCCTTATTCTGTTAAATGGAACCATATGCTTTAACATGCTCTAGCCTACACATTAGATTGACCAAGCTTCTTTAGCACTCAAGATAGACCCGGCCAAAGGTATAAAGCTCAAGCCTAGATTGTGACTCCCCTCCTTGAAGAACTGAATTAAAAGGTGTTATTGTCCCACATTCTTCTTTTACAAACCTAGCCAGTAAGTATTGAAGAATGAAACTTTAAAAAAGGCCAATTACTGTGCGCATAGTGGAGGCAAACCATGTGGTCACTATCCATGAGAAAGGATAACAATTTTTTTTTATGCATGCCTTCAACTTGGAGAAAATAACATGCATATGGATATGAGTTTTGATATTTTATAGTTTGTACCCTCTTTTCTTATACTTTACACTATCTTATTTTAATATTTTTAAACTTTAAACCCACTTCAATCTTATTTTTCATTGCCTAGATCTAAAATTTATTTATTTTTAACTCAAAGCCCAATGAACATTAATCTGTAATTTCATTATAACTAAATATCAATATTATTTATTAATTATTTAAAAAATAAAAAAATAATTTAATTTGACTAAACCAAAGCTACGCCATCCACATCTCAAATACTAGTTAGAGATTTAAGAGTTAAGACTTAAGAGTATTTATCATTTTTGTCATTAGTTATTGTATATTTTATTTTTATTGCCTCTAGTTTCTATAGTTTTTCTTATCTGTAATGTTAGTCTATTTTAAAATATGCCTAGAGAAATAATAATGCAACACTGATGGCATTAAATTATTTGACATGTAATTAATGGCATTAAATTTCGTGTTAAATGTTAAAATAAGAAAGAGACAGCACTTGCAGAATATAGAGTGACAAGGATCAGCTAGAAGAAATTGAAGACTGTATCAAACTACAGAAAGACAAAATAAACTCCAACATCAACATTAATTAAAAAAATAACAACTAGTGGCTTCAAAATCAGGAAAGACACATAGTATCTTGGAGTGGCGAATGAAACCAAAGAGGTGAAGAAATGAGTTTGAAGTCTATAAAAACAAAAGAAATTAAACATGATCTCCATTTGATATCTGACGCGTAGTGAAATCATATTAGTCACACATTTGATAACTTGTTACACCATCATCCTTCTTGGCATATTTAAAAATAGAATGACTAACGTTACAGATAAAAAAAATTAGAGACCTAAAGCAATGGACAAAAATACAAGGATCAACAACAAAACATTATAAAATTATATGAATTAATAGTTATAGTTTTCATTATAAAATAAAAAAGAAATAAGGTTAGCCCCATATTAAACTGAAGGTTCAGACCAGGAGAGGCCTAACATTAATGCGCCAACCCAGGGGGTGTTCATAAAGCCGATGATAAGGAAAAATGCTGTCATTTATATATTCTTGCTTATATATTTTTATTTCACGTTTTATAAGTGTATAATTTTAATTTTAAAGATCAAAATATTGTGGGTGTATAAATTTCACGTTGGACGATGTTACACTTATTTGACACGTTATAATTTTCTTGATAACTTACACGTTATAATTTTTTTTAGAGAACTTAATGCAACAAATTATGGAAAACATAAATTGACCATGATTGTGAAGCACGAATCTCGTGGTGAAATAATCTTGTTCAACGTAAATGATATAAGTCCCCTCATTTAATAATTATCTCACATGACATAATAACTATCATCCAATTTAATTAAATGGTTGTAATAAATTTTATTATACTTGCTCCATTGCTACATATGAAGTGTTTTTAATTGAATCACAAAAATTAATAAAAATTAGTTATTTACTTAAAAGCATAATAATATTTCAGTTTTTTTAATTATTATAAATAAAAAATAAATCTCTTTTACTAAAGTAAACTTATGAGTATTTATATTTTTCCCTTTCCAATGCAATAAGGTACAATGGTTTATTTATTAAAAAATATGTTGATAACCTCTTTATTAAGGGATCAAAATGTTCTAAAAAACTTCTTTATATAAAGATGAAAGGAGTATAATACTAAGAACATATCAAATCTCAAATTTTTTTTAAGAGACAATATATGTGAGAAGTACTTTGATTGTGAGGAATTTTTTGATTTTTTTGAAGAAAAGTATAACTTAATAATTTTTAAGTATTGATGAGGTCCTAAGGAAGATATGTCAATCACTTCTAAGAAACTCATTCCAGTCCAAAATACATAAGCACTTTTTAACAATAATTCATATGCCAATAAAATATTTATCTTTATGAAAATACAAATTATTCTTGTTCTTTTGACTTTAGTTTTAATTTATAATGAGTGAGAAGAAAATTATAAATTCACATACACAAAAATTTAGTTTGATAAATACATGAGTAAATGATTTTTTTTACAAATGTTAAAATGCTTATAATTTGAAGTAATATTAACGGAGAAAAAATGTTTATATTTTGAGTCAATGGATAGTACAATGTAATTACATGAATGATACCCGTGAAGCTAGAGTGAAATATACTCCCTCTGATTTACTTTATTAGTTATCTTTTTTAAGAATGAAGTGATCCACTTTATAAGTTATTAGATTGATGGTGATATTTTATTTTAAATAAAATATTTAAACTATTCTTAAAAAGCAAGAGAGAGAGATAAAAAAAATAATATATAATTTATTTACTTTTTAAGAATTGTGTTTATAATTTTATTAAATTTTATTTTTTATATTCTTGTTACATTAATATTAATAAATTAATAAAAATAATTTATAAATGAGATCAGGGAGGATATATTCCTACCATGGGAGGGCATAGCTGCAATTTGGACGCGGGATAAGGAAAGTAGAAACTGGCGAAGGGTTTGGGTTTTGGCATTTGATCAGTGGAGGAGCACAAGGTAATTACGTGAAGAAAGCGAATTCGAGATTGTAAAAGCGGGTAAACAGTTTCTTGCACGCTTCTTCGTTATTGCATATCATGCTCACCTAATTCCAATCACTCCTTCTCTGGCACAGTGGGTGGGTAGGAATTGAAGAGCTAAGCGCATTTATTGGCTTCTCCAATCAAAGGCTCTCAGTAACAAACAAACGAAATGATCAATCTGATCAAATAATGTGACTGTAGATTTTGTCTCAAAAGTTGCAAAATCACTTCTTTGTTTATAGAAAATAAAGGGGAAGATTTAATTAAAAATAGAACAGAAGAAACTTAAAAACAATTCATCAACATTAAAAAAAAAGAGAGAAAATTATATTTAACGTGACCCAAAGGTCCTTTTAAGTTTAAGTGATTGTAATTTATAAGTTAGATTATCTGAATACCTTTAGCCTTAAAAGTTAATTTTCACGCTTGCCACTTAAAATTAGAAAGGTAGGTTGCAATTTTATTTAACAAGTTTACAATTCTTGTGGGACCAATGACAAGTTGCAATTTTGATAAGATAAGTGTTAAATTTCTGGAGCTTAAATAATTGTGACTCATTAATAAGGCAAAATTTTGGAAGATAGGGTGTCAAATTATCAGAACTCATGAATAATTGCATCGGTTAAATTTTTGGGTTAAAAGACGAAAATTCCTAAGAACTTGAGCATCATCCCATTAAATTTTCCTGAAAAGGGATCAAACATGAAGTGAAAAAAATCTAGAAACTATTTTCCAAGTATGTACTTCTAAGTGCATGCAACATTGTTAATCTAGAGACACCAAAAGCTCTTGGAGAAAATTTTTTTGAATATTTTTACTCTTTAACCTAACATTTTAAGTTTGCGTTAACGTATGTTAAGCCATTTTAATTGCTTGGGAGGATGCCCTCTTTACAAAAAATGTGAATGGATGCCCTTACACCTTTATTAACTTAAAGATACTACACGCTCACGGTGAAGAAGTTCTTGCTATTTTTATCCGAAAACCCTAAATTTTTAGTATTACATGCTGTAATATTTCATAAATTAGATTTATGAAAGCCGCAGACAATTGTACAAGTTAATTTACAATGTTCTATTTTAAAAATTGGAAAGAAAATCACACATTACTCATAATTAGTAACACGTTATAAGTCTTGACAAATGTTGAATTCTTGAAAGTTACAAATGTTTATAATTATAACTAGATTGAGGTATTTAAGTAACCTTATTTTGAAATTATGACGAATTAAGGGCCTCTGGTATCCCGAGGCATTTTGAGAAGTTTTTAATCTTCTTTTGGTCGTTGTCATCCACCCAAATGAAAGTAAGACAATTGACGCTGCACGAACATGAATGTCGCATCATCCTTACAGCAAAAACTCAGAGGACCGAACAGGTTTTAAATGCTGAACAGCCTGTTGTGGCAATATTAGAGACCCCAGCTCAACCATCGGAACAAGTCATCTCGTAATAAATTCGTTTTCTCACGCAATCATATCCCTCAAATTTTCGTTCAATAACTCCGTTCACATCTTCACAAAATTTTAATTGTGCATAGATGACATAATAAATTCTTTATTTTTATGCCAAGTAATAAATTTCTGCAGATCACATTTTGACGAGTAAAATATAGTAACAAGTCCGTGTTTCTTCACAGGAGAACCAAATTTCGGTCACAAGTAAATGTTCATGCTTGCTTACATTACGCATGCATCAATTCAGAGTGCCGTTTTCAGCGGCAAGTGTGACTACCATAACTGCGGAAACACCCTCCTTTGGATATTTGACTGCCAACACATTTCCTTCAGAAGCCGATCCAATCCAACGAGACACATGAACAGGCCTCTTCCCTTCGTGAAACGCTATGTCGTACACTCCAAACTCATCCCATGTCGCACAACTGACTTGATGCTTGAATCCTAGAGCCTGTCTGCTATATTCACAAGCCTCCACCTTGATAACCTCAGATGGTTCTTTCACAAACAGAGAAAACTCCGACCCCATTTTTCTGTGCAGCTTTTTCTCGGCCTCCTGAACACAAAGCCGAGCGGATTCCATCTCAAACTCTGAATCTTCAGAAGTGATTTTAAATAATAAGCTTGGACCACCGTTCTTGTACGGCGTACGGCGAATTATATTTGGGGGAGGGGCCTCGGCATTTTTCAGACGAGGATGGTAAAATAGAGGCATTCTTGTCTTCCCATTACGTACTGCTTCGTTCTTGTGTATGTCTGCCCATTTCTTCAGGAAATTATCAACCACAAGAAAATCTGCCAGCAGCAGACTGCAGCTAATGCCGATTGAATACCCTCCACATTTGAAGCTGGTCATCTGGACACAGATCATCTCATCTCATTCACAAGTACCATAAGCGTATAAATAAAATATGTTTATGAATGGAATCTATCTTGCCTGAATGTAAAACAGAGGTGAGAACTCGGGACTCTGCTCGTCGATATCCTTCCAGAAGACAAGCTCGTGCTCAATATTATGCTTTTCACTGGATTCAAGAAAGTCTGAGAGAGCAATGGAGATTCGAGCCTCCACCATTCGAATGCCACAATCATTCGACAGAATTTCCATTTCCGGGTCTCCACCGCCTCCTTCCGCCTTCCTCTGAAGCCGGCCGGCGATCATTGGGTGCTCCGATAGAGCTATGCCCAGGGACTCCACGATCCACCCTGCCAGAACCCATCCAAACCCCTCCTCGTCCAAATTCTCGTAGTACATGACCACTTGGTAACACCCACGAAACTCTTCTGCGGCCGTCTTAGGATCGCTCACCAGAACTCGGCGAACTCGCCGTGGTACTGTCATCTTCAGTGGAGGCACAGTGATGACGGCTTCATATTGCACTGTGGGCACATCCATTTTTGCTTCTCTCAAACCGCAACTGCTAGGCGTGGTGTTCGTGCTGTCCTCGGCTCTGAAGGCCGGCTGCATTTATAAGGAAAAAGCTAGCACCAGTCAAACCAGTAGTTGAATTACCAAATACGCCCTCGACTAATCTCAAGAATTTAGTTTGATTAATTAATTTCCTTTTAAGTTACCAGTATTAATTTAAAGAAATAGTATATGCTCCCTTTAACTTTATTCATAAATCATTTTAACATATTTTATCGAAATAAAAAAATTTTAAACCTCATTCACTTTATTTTAAAGCTTAACAAGTTTTCATATTTATTCTTAATAAATATTTTTAAAATCTTATTATTGATATTTTTATTAAAAGCATTTAATAGAAAAAAATGTAAAGAGAAATACTAAAAATTAACAAATAACTTATAAATATGATTAATTTTTTTTTCTTTTTATCCTATAAATTGGATCAAAGGAGTATGTAAATATATGACACTCTACATTCCCCAAATTATCATGTACTTTTAAGAAAATTCATCATTTGAAAATATAAAAATATTTAATAAAAATATAATTTTTATCAATAATACTTTTTTAATATTACCCAATTCTTTATATTTTTTTCTCTTTAATGTTTTTAATAAATGAAAGGTATTTTTAAAATTTTATATTTTTATTTTAAAAAAATTGTAAAATATATTTAATAAATTTTATTGTTACATGTAATATTGTCTAAAAATATCTTATAAACTGGGACAAAGATAGTACCTTATCAAATTTGCATCTCATTTAATACCTCTAAAAACATTACAATACAATAAATAGCAACTTATTCCATGAAAAATGGAAAAATGTTATTGAGTACTCACTCCATTTAAAAATATAATGTATTTTTTAAAAAGTTAAATATTAAAAAATATAAGGTATTTTTAGTCTTTCAAGATGTAATCATTATCTTTTTTTCAAAAGTGTCCCTATTAATAATAATTTTATATTTATTATAGAATATTTAATAGAAATAAATATAGAAAGATAGAGTTAGTTGAAAAATAATTAACTATTTTATTAGGGGATGAGATTTAGTTAAAAATATTTTATATTTTTAATGGAAGTAGTATTAATTTGAAATTTTGAAAAAACTTGTACCCCTAAGAAATAAAAGGCATTTTTTCAAAATAATTAATTAGGGGTACAAGTTTTTTCAAAAAATATAAAATATTTTAAATTTTTTAATGTGTGATTGATGAATTTTTTTTAAATACTCTCAATTAGGAGTGTGATTAATTAAAGTTTTTTAAATTGAAATATTCTATTAAATAAAAATAAATATAAAAAGAGTGTATAATTTTAAAAATAATTAATTAAATCATTTGAAGTACAATTCAGTTAAAAGTATTTATAATATTAAATGGAGAGAGTAATATGAAAAAAAAAATACCATTGAAAAAGGACAAATACAATGAAATGGGAAGAATAATAGTATTTCATCTTGAGTCAAAGTTAAGCTCCAAGTAATATACTCTCTTGATCTTATTTGTAAGGCAGAAAAAGAAAATTTGTTTTGGTACTATTTATAGGGTATCTCAATAATTATTATGTTTATCTTTACTCTTTTACCTCTATTCAATATTAGAAAGATCATTAAATATTATAATATTTTATTTTTAGAATAGATATTTAATAGGGATAAAGTTAAAAACTTGTTAAATTAAAAAAAATATAAGGTTTAAGGTTTTTCTTAATTCCAATCAAAATGTTAGAAGTGACCTGTAAATATTATTAGAAAGAGTACTCTTCAATTATTGATCATGTCGTTAATGAAGCACTAGTTGTAAACTTACAATATTCATTTGATATGAAAATATAGGAGTCATAACACGTACTTGTATGAAAATTTGAGATGATACTCCTTTTTTTAAAAAATATAATACATTTTTAATCGAATCTCACCCCTAATAAAGTAGTTAACTACTTTCCAACTAACTCTATTTTTTATATTTACCCTTATTAAATATCCTATAATAAATATAAAGTCATTATCAATAGGAATACTTAAAAAAAAAACAATGATTATATTTTAAAAGATTAAAAATGCCTTATATTTTTTAATATCTAACTTTTAAAAAAATATCTTATATTTCTGAATGAAAGAGAGTATATGTTTTCTATGGAACTAGAGTATACTCCACTGATAATAGAAACTAATGCCTCTCAAATTACGGAGAACAAAATATCATTTGATTTCTTACTAAATTTGATTTGTTTCATTTGCAATCAACGGCGGTGTCAGAACCTTAGACTACGGAGTGCAACATTTTTGAAATCAATAATTTTAAAAAATTAAACTTTTGAACTCAAAATCCTTAAAATTGAATTTAAGAGGTTCAGAAGAATAAAAAATTAAAATATATGAACCTTTATTATAATTTTCTCCAAACTCAAGGTGCATGCCCCTTGCCTGTAATGTAGTGCTGCCCATGTTTGCAATAGTTGGAAATTGAACATGGAATCACTTATCTAAATGCCTAGAATTCTTATCAATCACCTATACTAAAATGGTAAATAAGTATAGGAGCATGCAATTTATAATTTCCAAGGAATCACTTATATAAATGCCTAGAATTCTTATCAATCACCTATACTAAAATGGTAAATAAGGTATAGGAGCATGCAATTTAAATCAAAATTTGTGAGAGATGAATGTAGGTAGCTGCTAATTCATTAATATTCTGAATCTGTTGCTTTCTCAGTTAATGCTTGAAATCTGCACAGCTATCATGCACGTCACGTTCCCCCAACGAATAACCACCGTGTCATAAATGCAGCCCAGCCAGAATTTTTGGTTCCGCCCTTCCTTCCTCCGTCTTAAGCACGCTCCGTCACGCTCGAAGCATCCTTTTAACCAGCTCAAAATAAATTAGTAACTAAGAAACTGTCATTACATCATACTTCCTCCAAACCACAATATAATATATCTTTTAAAAATTTAATTAGATATAAAATATGGAGTACTGAATAATTTTTATATTTATTTTTTATTTTATTTATTACTCTTTTTTAAAAAATCATACATTTGAATTTTAATTATTCTTATTATTAAGACTCTTATATAAAATATTTAATAAGGATATAAATAAAAAAATGCGAACATTTTTAAGAGCTTAAGATTTCAGTTAATATTACTTATAAATTGTGAATTAATTAACTATTTTATAATTTATATTTATATTGTGAGAAGTAATCATTATACCAATTCATGGTTACAAATCCGTCCCCCAGCTCAGCGGCACCATTATCCCACCCTATGGCAGAATAGTTATTAATTGGTGGCAGGGAGCATACAAACAATCCCGCCAGACAAAAGTGGCTTTTCATCACTATACGAACAAATACCGTTGCCTTCACCCACAACCAATCAGACCCCAAAGTATAAATTGCATTTATTGTTGCATATGGTACCTGTTTCTTTGAAATTATGGGAGCTCACAAGATGAGATAGGACTAAACACTCGTGTTTCATTTTAAAAAAATAATTGGAACTTAAATTTTGTATTGTGTCCTGTCCTATTAGAAAAGTCATTTTGTTTTGATAGAAATTGGGACGTGATTGAGATATTCTGATACTTGCTTTAATCACCTTTATTTGTATATTCAAGTGATCAAGCTACAGTTTTATTTTCAAGATCTCCTATTGCTCCTACATTTTCCTAAGATTGTGTGTATGGTGGCTATTTTTCTTCATAATGTGAATTAAGTTTTATCGAAACAGGCAGCAACAAACATATGTGAATGAAACAACAAATGTGCATAAAACTATAATTTAGCCATCAACTTAGGTTATAAATTCATAATACAATCTTAAATTAAGTCATAAACTCAGAATAGTCATAAACTTATATTTAAAATTTGGACTATAAACTCAGATTATAATAGACAATAAAAAGTAAACTCATTAGATTATTTGAATGGCAATAATATGAGTTTGCATTTTTAATTTCTCAAAGTAATATCAATAATTATGAGACAAGACAGGGGTGTTCATTGTTCAGGTATTAAAAAAAGAAAATAAAAGTATTAAACAAAAAATATAAACAAATAAACAATAAAAATAACATAATAATTAATATATAATAAAAGAATATACATACATGCGCACGCGAACATGTAATATTGAGACGGGACATTTTGAAGGCAATCCTAAGTCTTATCATGTTCTATCCTACAAATGTCTTGTCTCCATTTTTTTTAGGTCGGGATAGACCCGTGCTGACATAATCAGGATAAGTATAGGCCAACTGAAATAAGAACAACCTTGAATACCCTTATTTCAAATACTCTCTTTTGTCCTGTATAGGACAGGGAGAGAATATTTTTGTTTTATTTATAAGTTATTTTATTAAATTTTTATCATAAATTTTTTCATTTATCCTCCACTGAATATTAAAGAAAGAAAATATATTATTAAAATATGTTTATTTAATAAAAATAAAGTTGATAAATTATTAAATTTTTAAACAAAATGAATGAGTTTTAAAATTTTTCTTAATTTCAATAAAATATGTTTAAAGTAACTTATAAATATGATTAATATAAAAAGTATTAATACAATTACACTCATGAACTAGTACATATGAAGTAAATAAAAAGAGACAGATCAATGGAAGGCGAATGCACTTGTACGGCCAAGACATTTGGGGCTGCCTTCTCGTGACTTGTCCATTGCATCATCACGCAAAAACAAGTTCGCATAACAATGGCTGGCGATGAAATGCAGGCAAACGGCTCCATAAATTCTAGAATCAGAATCGTTCTTTAGGCATGGATACGGGTGCCAGTTGCAATTCCTCCGTTTTATTGGACAAAAAAACGAAATGATGCATAATGTTCATAATTAAAATACAGGTTTCATAAGAATAGGAATGACTCTGCATTTCTTCAATGTCAAATTCTGACTTTATTTCTTCGAAGTATCCATGGAGTAGCACTGGTTATAGTATCAGTTATTACTCACAGTTGTTATTCATTCACAGTCGTGCGAATATTGCAATGTTCATCCAGACATAATGGCCCCTAACAAAATTCAGCAATGGAAGCGGGAAGAATTCATTGGGCCCAATTGAACTCCAATCGCTTGGGCGATTCGACTAATAAATGATTTCAGATCTCACTTTCCAGATACTACTATGATTTCAAAATTAGATAATTCCCCCTAACTTCGGGATATCCATAGTCCGAGCCTAAAAGCCACGTTGTTTATAGCCCTGTGAATCATAGCCTATGTATACAACATAGGTAGGTTGGTATCTACTGTATGCATACAGTAGTACGGTGCTCAACTATTCACAATTTCACGCAGATTACGCTCAATAGGGAGAGGGGAAAGTGTTCAGCATTGTAAAACTAACTTCACCCATAGCCACATACCATATGGTCAATCGGAGCTAGAAGTGGCTCTTTCCGCCGTCACCAAGCAGTACATCACGAGAAACGCCGCAACACGGTACAAGCAAACGATCAAGAGTTAAGCTTTTTCCTCCTGATCCCAAAGCAATAGATCTACTATTACTTGGATCACAACCATCAAAGTGTAAAAGAAGTTATCATTTACAATGCAGGAAACATCACAGCATGTCCAAAAAGCCTGATACTAGTTCTACTGGGTTTTCATTCAAGGATAATCATGCTGACTCTTTTTTCTTTGTGCTTGATGGTCACAATTGAATAGATCCTGGCTATTATTAGATACAATCAAAATTGGAACAACAGTCATTTGACGAAATGAATATGCGCTTCCTTTCGTCCAATTTTGTGAATTTCCGATGCTATTCAGATAAACCCATCTTTTCCGCGCTCCAGTTCTATATCAGGTTATTTTTCATGAGATGTTACCCAAGGCTGCAATCAACCGTCAAATTCTGTCGCCTGCCGAAAAAAGAAAGTAGATTAATTCAATTATTTATGCACCAACCGAAGCATGAAGAATCGATATAAAAGTATCCAGGTATGAGAAAAATTCCCAGCAAAGGAGTCAGTAACAGATATGGGTGGGGTGAGATTCGCATAGATCGGAGGAAGGGGGAACCTGGAGCGGAGAAAAACCAGAGGATGAGAGCGCAGAGAAGAAGGAGAAGGGGGATGGCGTGGATTGCGTTGTGGGCAGATCTGAGACGAGAGAGCTCCTTCTGAGCAACATGGGAGCGGGGATCGTATGTGGGGAGGTCCTGGTCAGCGTCAACGGAGGGACTGAAATTCGAATACACCGATGAGGATGATGAGAGTGAGACTCCGCCGGCACGCCCCAATCTCTTCATCTTTTCAGCGACGGCAATCCCTGCTATCCCACAATTCTCTAGTTAGTCCAACTTAGCTGGCAGCCCTGTTTTCAATGAATTTCAAACTTCAATCTTTTTACAAAAAAAAAAAAAAAAGTTAAAACCGCATATCAATAGTTAACAACAAAACAAAGTACATAACAAGATACAAAAAACAAATAAAAACTAAACTCTTTCATCATCCTCCATCCTTGAGATTAAAAAATAAATGATGATCAAAGAGACAACATTCATTATCCAAAGTGTGTGATAATCTAGTGAGAAAATCTGCATCCCTACTTTTGTACCTCTCAATGTGATTAAAAATAATTTTGTCCTTTTTACAGAGAAAAGCTCTACCTTCTTCAACTAAATCCTAAAAAAGATAGTCACAATCACACCCATTTAAAATTAAATTTATGACCTCAATGCAATCAGAGAGAACTTCAATATGATAGATTTCTCTTACCCAACACTAGTGTGTAAACCTTATATGATACCAATAAGCTTCACTATAGTTGAAGGAACTGAAGCAAGTTGGCAGCTAAATCCACAAATCCAATTATTATTCTCATGTCGCAAGATCCCACCATATCCACTGCTCTTAATCTCTCTAACAAAGCCATCAATCTAAATTCTCAAATAGGAGTAAAACTAATAAGTGAATTGTAAAATTTTAAAAAAAAATAAATAGGATGAAATTATAAAATTGACGGTTGCATGCAGACCCAAAATGCCGTATTTGGAGGTCCAAATCATAAGTCATCCTAATGAAAGGGACTCAGTTTGGATAGTGTTCATCACTATAGTGAAATCTAAACCATATAAATTTTGACTGGATGGTCTAGATTTAAACTATTATTATATATTATAATAATTATTTATATGTATTCTGTATAGTTTAAATTTAATACTATCTATTTAGAGGCACTCTATCTAGTCCAGATTTTAATATATATCAATTATAAAAATTTTAACATTAAATTAGACCCTACAAATTAAATATGAACCATATTAAAAATAACAAATTTATTAAAATTATTCTATAATTTTTTATTTAAAAAATATAATATATAATAATAGTTTAAATTAAAATCATTCAGATTAAAATCTGAATGGTTTAAATCTTATTATTTTGATTAACACTCAAACCAAACTCTAACAAAAGCCACCTTTTCTGGCTTAGTGATTCTTGACCTTCAGCTTCAAAGAAGGCCTGCTCCCACGTGTTCCATGCGCCTATAACTGTGGTTAGCCGCTTACACACACACACACACACATATATTATTTCTTTTTTTTAAAAAAAACATACAAGAGACAAGCTACGGCATTAACAAAATTCAACTGGTGAACAATGCTAGATTTATCAGCCCAGTAAAAGGCAGAGCAACCAACGGTAAGCTCCATCAAAATATAGAAATCTTTTTGTGTGTTGAGCATCCTTGGTCAAGAAATCAATTGCTTTTAAATTCTCTCAATTAGAAGAAAAAACCTCCAACTCTCAATTAAAGCACAGCAAGTTTTATGCATCAATGATCTTTGATCACAAAGGATGTGCCAATCCTCCCCAATCCCAAGCAGGTGAAGTGCTTCCAAAGAATCTATATGACACTAAATTTTATTTAAGTGGAATTGTTTGCATAAATTTAGACTTTAAATAAGTGCAAAACATTCAACTGTAAAGAGGGGGAAAAAAACCTTTTTTGTTTGGAAATCCTGGAATCCACTTGCCCAATGAATCTCTAACAACCTCTCCACATGTGGCATAGTTCTATCGATTAATTGATCCATATACATCAAATCTCATATAACCTAGCATTACAAGTCTCCATTTATCTTCTATTTCTTCCATGTCTATTTCTTCCATGTCGTGAAATATCTTATTCTTGAGTTGTCTATTCTCAACTATTTCATTAATATGATACATCACACTGTGATATAAGTTGAGAGCTTCAAGTCTCATCCCCTCCACTACTCCCTTGCACTATTTGTCCATGGTAGCCAACAGACAAGACAAAAAGTCTTCACCCATATTTTGGTGTTATTATATCTCACACTAAGATTAGTTTGCACATTCGCTTTAATCTACATTTACAAGTAAACAGAGAAGAAAAATTGGATATGTAAAGGGTTAGAAACACAAGCCCACACATTTTTGTTTTTTTTACGATCTCTCAAAATTTGTATAATAGACTCCTCATTAAGACACCTGAACAGGCATGTTTCATAATCTTTCAATCCATGAATTTTTTTATAAGTTACTTCTCAGTTTTAACGTGTTTTTATCTAAATAAAAAATAAAAAATTTATTGAATTTCTAGACAAATTAATACATTATCAAATTTATTTATATTAAATATATATATATATATATTAATAACATATTTTTTCTCACAAATATTTAATGAAAAATTTGGAGAGATTTGTAATAAAAAATTAATTATGTGACTTATAGATAGAATTAAAAATATTATTTTCCTGTTTTATAAATAGGGCTAAGGAGTGTACTTGTAATTAATAGCGAGCATCCTTATTTACAAGGAATTTGATGATAAGTACATGAATTTTGTAAATAAATATATGCTCGTCTCCCTAAATTAGACGATTTTTATCATTATAAAAATAATATAATTTATTATTCTATTTGAATAAAAATATAAATTTAGCAGTGGTGCTAATCTGCTCGTTATGAAGTTCTTCATGGTGCGTCTGTGCTGTACGCTAGTGGAAGCAGCCTGGAAAATCAGATGGCAATGAGGCTTAACGCCCAATTAATTTTTTCCTTATTGACCACCCGGCCTGAATTTTCTAAAGCCACCTTTATTCCTCCGCCACCTCATTCTCCGACATTCAAGCCAATCATGATTCATATAGTTAGGTTTTGTTGATCAATGTTAACAATTCTCAATGTCAGGATATTTATCAACATTAGGATATATTATGGCAAGTGCTATTAACGTTATAAAATATACTGCTTCCATTTCACGTTATAAGGCATTTAAAAAAAATTAATATTTTAAAATATAAAATACTTTTAATAAAAATAAGGTTATATTTTTTTTAATATTTTTTATTAATTGAGTATTAAATGAATATCATTTTTGACAGTTTCTATTTTTTCTTTAAAATAATAAGTTTGTAAAATATACTTAATGAGTTTTATTGATGTATAATTATTTTTAAAATATTTTATAATTTAAAATGTAGGGAATACAATCATATTTTGCCTTTATCAATGTTCTCAACCACTCTTATGCGCTGCATAACAATGAGTGTATTCCGCAAACATGACTGATTAGCATACGACACTGTATAATTTTGGTCGGTCTTGAATCTTAATCCATCGTTGTCTCTTTCCTCCAAAACTTACCCCACCTTGTTTATATTAGAGTCATAATATTATCAATTCAATTAATCTTGTTTTTTTCTACTTTTCTTCTTTTGCTTTCAATAACAGATGAGTTTTCATTGGTAAGATAAAAATATCAAGTTAAAAATATCAGGTGACTGTTTTTCAGGAGTGTTGATTATAAACTTAGAGATCTAATTCATTAACATGCCGCGAATACTAGAATAAGTTTTATATGTAGAATTAGGAATTAAACAATAGTGATGATTATATGTGTTAAGATTAATACTGTTGTTGTTGTAGTGCAAAATGGACCAGGGTGCAAATCGAACAACCAAAATTAAATAACGAACTATTCGTAGATGGAAGCATGGCGCAGGACACGTGGCAAGCATTAGGTCCTGTTGACACGTCATCCCACTCGTCCCGTTGATTCGTTGAGCCCCGACATCTAAGGCTGATTTTAAATTGCAGCTCTCTCACACGTTTCCTCGATTTCTCCTTCCATCGTTGGTTAATGTTGTTTCTTCATCTCCGGCGACGATCTCAGATTCCGCTCGTATTTCCCGCCAGCTGACACTTCTCCCTCACTATTTCTTCCGTGTTATCGTCTTTCATTTCCTTTTCAGCACCACACCACCATGAATCCTGAGTAGTATGTTCAAATTCCTCCCCTCTTCCCGTTTCTGTTTAATTTTTTACCCCGCGATTATCTGAATTACATCTAGTCTTTGTTATTTTTTCAAACTTTTTTTTTCCCTTTTGTTCAGCTCTTACAGATCTATAGTTATCTGTTCGTAAGGGAATTGGAAATTTTACATTTTTATGAATCGATTGTTCATTTATTTATCTCTCTCTTTCTCTGTAAGTTAAATACGCGGATAATCAATTATGTTACGGACGTTTTGGTGGATCCTGTTCTGAAATTTTCTTTCTGCTTTAGATCTGTTTGTTTGGATGATAGATCCGCTACATGCTCAATTGTTTTTGGCCTACTCTGGAAATATGTTTTCTCTGATCTGGTTGATAAGTAAATGCCGCAATGAAATAAATTGTTGGCGTCTGAGTTTGTCGCATCGCAGAAGGGTTGCTTGTCTGTCAAGATAGACCAAGTGTAGAAATAGGTTACTATTATTTAGAAAAACAAGTGAAGTTTTTCTATCAGCAAAAGCAGTAATTGGTTACTGTACTTAGTAAAATTTATCAAGTTTTCTATCACCATAACATGCGTGTTCTAACATCTGGAGCATGATTGTAAATTTTACAAAACTAATGTTGCAAAACGTCAAGAACACTAGCATATTTGGCTATATTCGAAAAACTTTATACAGGACTTACTGGACGCTTTCTTTTTGATTCCTTGGTAAGGACTGATAGTATCATATTTGAAACTAGAAACTATAACAGAGTGATGCATCTGCATTACCTTTGGATCTCTATGCATGTTTTTCCTCGTTTGCTCCAACATGCTCCTGACTGACAGCAATCAAGTGAATTTTACTCAGTGTTTAATATATTTATTTCTCATTCTATCTTCTGACTGATGTCCTATATAAGTAGTAGCCTATATGCAAACCTTTACCCAGTCATTGGTTTTGTTCTGTTGCACATATGTTCTGGTGTTTTATTGATTTTTTCTGCACATCTAATAAATACAGGAATCGGTTGTCTATTCCTATTCTTATAATCCTTGACTAGAGGCATGTTTTATTTTCATGCAGCGACTATTTGTTTAAGCTTTTGCTTATTGGAGATTCTGGTGTCGGCAAATCATGTCTCCTTCTGAGGTTTGCTGTAAGTTCTGAGCTTTTATTACTTTCTTCTTCTTTCTCAAGGCGATGTGCTTCATGTTCAGCATTCTCTGTCTGAAGTTTTATTGCATTTGGGACAGCATTTGCACCTAAACAAACATGCTTTGGGGTGTGGGTGGGCCAAATTATACCCATGTTCAGTCTTTGGTAAGGTTGAAATATAGTGAAGCAATGCAGATGACAAAACAGAGTGTTTATAAATAGGATAAGCGATAGACATGGAATCCCAACTGTTGTACTATTTTGAGTATTTAAATCTGTGGCCAGGTCATTTGTATTGGTGGTCTGTGCTGTGCGTAACAAAATTCTCTCTGTTCTGAACTTTTTTAATGTAAAATTAGATAAAGGTTGCTGATATTTTCTTTCATTGTAAACCAGGATGATTCATACCTTGACAGCTATATTAGTACAATTGGAGTTGACTTTGTAAGAATATATATTTCCTCTTTAAGGTCAAGTTCCAGTTATTAAAATACAACCACGTGACTAATTATTGGCTGTGCTCTCTACTGTAGAAAATTCGAACAGTGGAACAAGATGGGAAGACTATCAAACTTCAAATAGTAAGTACATGATAACTTTAAAGTCAATAAGATGCTAAGATTATTTATGATAGAAAGTTTTTTCCTTCAGTATCTAATCGTTATGTTGAATTGGAAATGTCTGAATTTCTGTTATAAAACTTACTTTCAACCCAAACTTACAACAACAACAACAAGCCTTTATCCCACTAGGTGGCTTCAACCCAAACTTAATGTTTAAAAAATTAGCAATCAACCTCCTGCAATGTTTCTTGGGTTTATTATCTTTTTTTTTTTTTGGTAGCATATCTTCCATTCAACATGATGATATGATGGTTTCCCCGTTCTTGCATGGAAGAAAAAAAGAATCTTGTGCTTGTTCAGTACTACGAGCTTACAAAACCTAGGATAAGTTGATTGTTGTTATTAATCATGTATACATGGCTCATGCTGACAACACCCGTTTCTTTCGATTATATAGTGGGACACAGCTGGTCAAGAGCGTTTCCGTACTATCACTAGCAGCTACTATCGTGGTGCTCATGGCATTATTGTGAGTATTAAACTGGTTGTTTTCCTGCAATTTTCTTCCTGGATTTTGAGACAGTTTTGTGATCCTGTTTGCTTTTTTTTTTTCCCTGCAGGTTGTTTATGATGTCACTGATCAAGAGAGTTTTAACAATGTCAAGCAGTGGTTGAATGAAATTGACCGTTATGCTAGTGAAAATGTTAACAAGCTTCTAGTTGGTAACAAGAGTGATCTCACTGCAAATAAAGTCGTGTCCTACGAGACAGCCAAGGTAACATGTGCATTGATGGCTTTACATCATGCAATTTCAAAACATCTGTTGAATCCTCTAGTCTAGAGGTATGATCCTTGAGCTCCTTTCATCTTTTCAGGCCTTCGCGGATGAAATTGGGATCCCCTTTATGGAAACTAGTGCTAAAAATGCCACCAATGTCGAGCAGGCTTTCATGGCCATGGCTGCAGAAATTAAGAACAGGTATGCATTCATCATTATGTAATACCAGTTAGTCTGTGAGAGAACTTACCAGCTAGTTTCTTAATTTTGTTAACAAGACAAAAAAATGGCCTAATTATTCTGTTAGGCTGATTTTTTTATCGGTGCCTTTCTAAGTCGTTTCTTTAGTAGTTATTATCTATGGGTCTTCTTTCATGTTGACCTTTTGGCCGTCCTTGTTTCTTTCGCACAGAATGGCAAGCCAACCGATGAGCAATGCCAGGCCTCCAACAGTTCAGATTAGAGGACAACCAGTGAACCAGAAGTCTGGTTGCTGCTCAAACTAGAGTTGAAGTATTTGTGGCCTGGACGTTTATATGTGTCTACCTGACATGTAAAACTAGTTTTTTTCTCTCCTCACACAATGCTTAAGGTGGTTAATCTTGATTTGCTTATTTTCGTTGTTAACATATTGTTGAAACTTCCATTCTTTTTTGATGTATTTCATTTCAAAGGAAAACATTTGTACAAAATTAGGAATATTGGTGAATTGCAGTATTTGCCTTGTTCTTTGTCAGATTTACATTGGCCAATATACACTAGGGAGAATAGCAAATAAATCCCTCCAAAGTAGGGAGAGATGGAGAGTATAATTTAATCTCGTAGAATGTGATAGTGCTCTTTGAGTCCTGAATAACCTAATTGTCATTAAAGTTTTTTGATGAAATGACAAAAGTACTCTTTAATTTAAAAAAAAGTGAAGAAAAATAGTGAGAGAGAGAGTTATAAATGCATAAACTATTTTAATCATTTGTTAAATTAAACTTGTGAATTTCAAAATCAATGCTGTGAATGAAAAATTTTTGTTACATTTTGTTGATTAAAGAAAAATAGTAATAGAAAATTGTGGTGGTCTAAACTATTTTAGTCATTTATTGAACTAGAGTTGTGAATGAAAAAAGTTTTGTTACACTTTAGTCATGTGCTGAAATAAAATTGTGAATAAAAAAGATTTTAGTGTATTTTCTTAAATTATGAGATATTTTTGTCATTTCATCATACATTTTAATGACAATCAAGTTCTTTTATATTTAGAAGGCAAAATCACATTTTGTAGGGTCAAATTGTTATTTATATATTTGGGGCGGTTTTATTTGTCATTCTTCCAGTAAACTATACCCGCCATTACACGTATTACACCACGACCTCGGCTTATCTTGAGTCCATAGGCCGGATGTATATTAAACTTCATGCTCACGAAAAAAAAAAAAAAAAGGAAACATGCGGACAAAAGATGAGCAAACGCGGAATATGGATATATTTTGCACACATGCCTCTACACCTGACAAAGGGAGAAAGAATCGCGTTAGCTTTAGAAAGATAGAATGCAAGTGAGGCATTCATTATTTGTTTCAGTGAGCTGTGTCCTGCAGGATTAACTCAAATGGCAGCTAGTCAAGTTTTACATCCTGTGATTTTTGAATGGACAATAAATGAGAGGAAAGGGCATTCCTGTGATTTCCTCCCCTAAATGCCCCAGCATCCTCGCTTTTTTTCTTCTTCCTCTACTTGCAATGATATGTTCTTTATGAGTTTGATTTTAAAAAAGTTAAAAAAAATAATAAAAATAAGTTATAAGAGAAAACAACAAATCTCATCTCATTAGATGGAATTGATTATATGAATTGAACGATATCATTATGTTCTATCAATAGTTAAGTTTTTAAAAATATTATTAACTAAAAGATTTCATTTAACAATTTTCATTGATGTTTTCTTTAATTTTTCTCTATCCCTCTTTATATTGTTCAAGAGAATTCGTTCTGCTCTTTTCATTAGTACCTTTCACATCTTTTTTTGTACAAAATAAAATTATATCAAAATTTTTTTTACTATTTTTCTTTCAATAGATGTTGCAATTATTTTTTTTAAAAGCTGCTCATCTCGACATTTTTATTTATGCTATTCTAATTTTACATTCTTATTGCCACTTTAAAGCCCAACGTTCAACACACTGCAGCCTAATGGGGATCCTCGTCAATTATCATCTCTACTCTCCATTAGCTTGTTTTAGTAATTAACAACCAAGCGGACCAAATTAGTTTGGCCCGTGAAATTGAAGTGGGTGACAGGCTGAACGGCGTTTTTGTTAACAGCACATACGTTTGTTGGGCGTTAAAATCTGGCAAGTTGTACACCGAAAACTTATTTAGGCCCAAGTGAATGCTACATGCATTGATAAATAATGATTGCTCGTTTTTGCGGATTCTTTGATTACTTATTTTTATAAAACCTACGTGCATATATATGATGACTTCGCATGATTCAAGCTTGAACACCGAACAGTGCATCCTTGTCAGTGAATCAAAATATTCGACCCCGTCATCAGCTGAACTCTGCGTGCGGAGTTACATAAGTCTGCACTGCCATACCCATTTCAATGCAAAAATTTATTCTTATATACTACGAAAGAATCATATATCTCTGATGATATGAGAATGATCAGCCTGCAGGCTTGTGGGAACTAAAATATAAGCGTGTCTTTGTATGAATTAATATATATACACATGGTGAGAGTGGGGAGGCAGGGGAGGGAGAAAGACTGAAAGAGGATGGCTCTCAAATTAAAGAAGGACAAAGTAAATGAAATGTATATGGCATCATAAAGACTGGGTCAGTTTCTACTTTGCCATGTTCAACACAACAGCTCCTTTAATTTCAGACTTTTAAAATTCAAACTTCAAAAATTCGAGGTAGTTGAAACCTTAGTTTTTGGTCCTCTCGGCAGCAGCTGCCTGTTAATTATAACTTGCACACACTTACGAGGAAGAGAGACTTATTGAAGCTCCTCCTCTTCTTCTATTAATTTTTATAGGATTTATATATATTCCCCCATGGGTTCTTTCCTCTAAATTGTTAGTTGGCTATGTTAATCTATGTAGGATTTATATATTACACTCCCTCCAGTCTGAGTGTATATTAAGAAAAAAAAATGCTTACCCGGCCCTCTCCAATCCACATTACAAACACTCCTAATTATATCACTAGATTTAATGAGAAGTGGTTAAATTATTAACTTTATCTGAAAATATAATAAACTTTCAATTTTACTTGTATTTAAAAAAAATTTAAATTTTTTATTACATTCTCTATCATATTTAATAAGTTTAAATATGAATAATGTTGAAAAAAAACATAATTAATATCCCACAAAGTAACTTATATTAAGAAATAAAGCAAGAAATCCTTTTTAAAATATGTCTTATAACAGGTATA